>NC_037601.1:1489979-1713286 GCF_003073045.1 Pomacea canaliculata
TGCACAAGTCAAATTAAATGGTGTACAGGTATGTTCATCCTGTGTGCGCATGCATGCACACACACAAATACACAGAAAGGAGGAGAACTCAAAAAAAGACCCACTAGCATGAGGCAATACTACAGGGTAGTACCTACCTTATAAGGCCTGGGTAGATTTGGTTCCCTGTATCTTAGTATAAGTAGAGACAATGTTGTCCACCCATAGAAAAGCCAAGATGCAAAGATGAAGATGTCGATAAGCAAACCAAGGTCACCAGGTATGATGAGGATTAAAGCAATGATAATCTGCACAAAACACATGTCATCTTGTTTCTGCTCACATGCAAGATTGGAATGAGTGCTACTGCTGAACAATTTCTCTGAGCAATTACTCTGAGCAGTTACTCTAAGCAATTACTCCATGCAAGTTTTGTAGATGTGACAATAGCAACTCAGGTTAGGCAATGATGCTATTTGACTGTGCAAACTTTGACACTATGCTAATCACTTCAACTGCCGTTCTCTCATCAACATAATTTCGTTCTGATGTCCTGAACACTCAATTTGCTGTGCAAAGGTAGCTAGTGATGAGAAAGTCAAGCACTGAGGGTTGAGACTAGCTTCATATCTGAGCAGCATGAAAGTATTTAAACCGGGGTATCTCTCTATTGCAATAAGTCACAACATTGTAGACAGGTAACTCACTGTGCATATGCTGACTAGACCTACAGAGCTGTCAAAACAGATCACTCACTGTGAAAAGAGTGGCTGGTACAGGTGTCAACCACCTGATGTTGATAAAGCCAAGCACAGACGGAAAATGCTGGTCTCTGCCTGCAGCATATGCCAACCTAAACAGCAAGAATGCTGTGTAAATACAATCTTGTGTAGACAGCAATGATCAAACCTAGTCATCTTTATACCTACACACTACCTACCTACACTAAGTATATCTATAATCCCCAACAAAAACTAGACAGACCTAGAGTATCTCAGACAACAGGCTTAAAGCATCTTACAGAATACACCAGATTCATCCAAGTCTCCGAGAGACAACACAGAGTACACATGCAGTCTCTCACTGCGAACACTGAATGTACCTTTCACACTCTATAGGAAATACATGTACTAAGCATATTTATGCTATCCCATCAGTACCATTGAATATACAGAATATGTTTCCTACACAAAGCACTATTATTATACTACACTATTATACTATTAAGTCTTCTATAGACAACACTGAGTATACCATAAATCTCCTACAGACAAAAAAGTTAAATATTTTCTCCTATATTACAGAGTATGTTTCTTGAGCAACAGCCACATCCACACACTCTAAGGGCTGAGAAGCCTTCCTGAAGACATGACAGACTATACAAACATAAGATGCAACACATCAAATCTAGCGCTAGAAATGTGCAGTCACCTGGCACTAGAGAAGAGACAGCCATTTGCAGCACCCAGGGTGGAGACGACGACAAATGCTGGCATCAGCCAGGACATAGGCCCGAGCAGCAGGTCCCCCCATCTCTGTTCAGCAACAAAAACACTAGTCCGTATAAGTACCACTTCCAAAGTCTACTTGCTTATATAACTTTATATCTACTGTATCTACCTGCATGTGTACTGTTACGACTGTAGCGGTAACTTGGCTCGTTTAAAGATCTGAAAATCTGCGGTGTCACACTTTCCTGTACAAAGTCACTTCAGTCATCCGTTGAACACAAGATAGAACACGTATACAGCGGCTCACACTGTAATATTTCTCAGTATTATTTCAATGTTCAACAACTCAACGTTATAACCACATAATCAGCGGACTGCCACACAGGCTACTCATATCCTCTTACTTTCAACTCACACAGAGTACTACTTCCAACTCACACAGAGTACTACTTCCAACTCACACAGAGTACTACTAACAACTCAGAAAAATCGAATAACGACCACCTAGGTCTACCCAGCTTTTTATAGATCCCTTCAAAAATGCTAAAAATGCAAATAAAAAAAAATATAAAAAATTAAGACGCAGTACGCCCTGGCCTTGACATCGCCACTTCGCCAAGGCCTCGTCAAACTAAAAATACTCAATTTCGTAACATACCCTCCACTTCAAGAAGAAAACTCCGCAGGGACTTTCTTCTACAAACATACAAATAAAACAAACATTTTAAGGTATCATCCATCTTCTCAACCAAAAAACAAATTAAAGCATGATCTCTCCTCACATCAAAACTAACCAGTCTCTTAACAATAAAGCTACTTAACAAAACTTCACACATGTAATTGCTAATCACAGTATCCTTCATCGGATTGTAGTTATATTCAGCTCAGTTCAGTTTCTTTGAGCCAACCCGGCTCAAGAAATCAGCACCAACATTGTCAGATCCTTTACAGAGTCAAAATGCACGTCAAAATTCTGCAAAAAACAGGTCCACCTCATCACCCTATTGTTCTCAAATCGTGCAGTGTTCAAATAGGTGAGAGGGTTGTGGTCTGTCCGTATGGTAAACCTAACTCCTTCTAGGTATAACCGGAATTTCCTCACCGCCCACACGATGGCTAAACACTCCTTTTCGATAGTGGAGTATCTTCTCTCAGCCCCATTCAGCTTTCTGCTTGCGTAGCAAACAGGGAATAACTTTCCTTCGTGTTCCTGCATCAGAACCGCCCCAATCCTGTATCTGATGCATCTGTGCTTAAAACGTACATCTTAGAAGGATCTGGGAGCTGCAGCACCGGGTCACTGGTCAGAATGTTTTGACAGTAACAAATGCCCGCTCTTGCGCTTCACCCCACTCGAGTGAATTGGGCTGTCCTTTCTTTAGAAGGTCCGTGAGAGTGCCGTCACGGCTGCGAAGTGAGGCATATACTCCCGGTAAAAGGATGCCAGGCCAAGGAAGGAACGTAACTGCTTCTTATTTTGTGGCCTTGGTGCATCTCTCACCTTCTTGACATTGTCCTCGTGCACTCCTTTCACTCCGCTCTTAAGACGATGCCCTATGAAGTCTACGTCATCAGTGCCGAGTATACACTTACTAGGCCTGGCAGTCAGGTTGTTCTCGACGATGCGATCAAGCAGCACGCGGATCACGCGGAGATGATCTTCCCAAGTCTGAGTGTGAACCAGTATATCGTCGGAGTAGTGCACGATACCCTCCAAGTCGTCTAATATCTTTTTAAACCCCTCCTCAATGTTGCACCTGATTTTTCATTCCAAACGGCATTCTCAAAAATTCGTATACACCATCGGGTGTCACGAACGCTGTTTTCTGGATGTCCTCTTCGGGTATGGTCACTTGCCAATAACCCTTGCTTAAATCGATTTCGTAAAGAATCTGTCACCGCTCAGCTGTCGGAACAGATCAGCCGGCGTCGGCATGGGCTCTGGGTCCAAGTGGGTAAGTTTATTAAGTTTCCTGAAGTCGACGCACACTGTTGCTTCCATCTTTCTTTCTCACTACCACAACTGGCGACGCGTAGGGTGACTTGGACTCCCGAATAATTCCCAAACGCAGCATTTCCTCGATATCCTTCTTCAAAGACTCCCTGGTAGCATATGGTATCGGGGTAAGGCTTTGATCTGACCGGCACGTCTGACGTTAATCGTATCTCGTGCTGGATGAGGTTAGTTTTTTCCCGGTACGTCCGTAAAGATACAGCTATGTTGTCTCACTAGTTCTTGTAGCTCTGCCCGCTGTTGGCTGGACAGATTGAGCCCGTAAACCAGGTTGGTCCACCGACTCACCATGGTGTATGTCTCCCAGTTCGAGGAGGTCCTCACCCCCGTCCTCGACACACCCATCTTCATCACTCGTGATGGTGGCCACTTGACATGATGCCGAGTTGCTCAAGCTTGGCGGCCCATTAGCAATCGAAGCGATTGCTATCTCGGTAATGTTTTCAGCCGCTCTATCTGGATCTCTCTCTATGTACCGCTTGAGCAGATTGGCGTGGAACACCTTCTCCTTTCCTTTTATAAACACGACATAGTCGTTCAGGCCCTTGACGTTTCGCACTGCAAACGGACCTTTCCAGTGCATTAACAGTTTATTGTGGTCTGAGGGTAGTAACACTAGGACTCTGTCGCCGGGCTTGAACGTTCTGTTCTTCGTCTTCCGATCATAGAAATGCTTGGCCTTTCCTTGAGCCTTCTCTAGTTCAGTCATCGCTAGCTGTAAGGTTTCTTCCAACCTTTCCCGCAGCTCGAATACATATTGATAGCTGTTCCGAATTTCGGGTTCGTTGACCTCCTTGGTCCATAGCTCCTTCAAAATGTGCATGGGACCTAGTATGGTTCGTCCAAATAACAGTTCAAAAGGTGAAAAACCCGTAGCCTCTTGGGTGACCTCCCGATAAGCGAACAGCAGTGCGTTGACGTATCGGTCCCACTGTCTAGGCTGGTCGCGGCACAGTTTTCTTAGCATGGCCTTAAGGGTACCGTTGAATCTCTCGACAAGTCCATTACACATCGGGTGGTATGGGGTGGTGGTAATCTGGCGAATGCTGAGGAGCCTGGAGACCTCTTTCATGCATTCAGACACAAACTGCGGTCCCAAATCGCTAAGTATTTCTTCTGGCACTCCAAGGCGGCTGAATATTCCAATCAAGGCTTCAGCGACTGTCTCAGTATCGATCTTCTTCAGAGGACCGCTTCTGGGTACCTGGTTGCGTAGTCAACTAGCGTCAGGATATACCTATGTCCTGACTCGCTGGCGGGCTTAATCTCACCTATGAGGTCTACCGCTACCCGCTTAAAAGGCACATCAATCAGCGGCATCTTCTGTAAAGGTACTTTAGCCACCTTGCCTTTATGCACCGTTTTCTGACAGGCATCGCAAGACTGGCAAAAGCGGGTTACATCCCCGGAGATGCCAGGCCAGTAAAAGGCTGCCGTGACTTTGTCCAAAGTCTTCCTGACACCTAAATGACCACCCATGATGGATGAATGTGCGACGTCCATCACTGACCGCCGTAAGGGAGCTGGGACTAGCACTTGGCGGACCGGCTGCCCATTATGGAAGTTTCGCTGGCGGAATATGCGGTACAACACCCCTCCTTTCTCCTCAAACCTGATCTTTTCGTCATCTTCTGTGTACTTGGCGACCTGCTTGCGACACTGATCCAGTGTCGGGTCATCTCGCTGCATCCGAATGAGTTCTTCTTTATCAATGTCAGGCATTCTCACGTTCGGTATGACAGCTAAAGCTTGGGTTTTTACTTTTTCTTTGGCCGCCTGTGCTCTAGTCATTACAGCACATGTGTGTTCCCACTCTGGGTCAGGGTCATCAGCGGCTCTAGCGCCTTCAATGTTGCCGATGATCAGATCATATGGCGGGTTATCGAGGCATACTGCATTCACCTGGCCACTGAAATACGGCGATGATATTTCAACATCAGCAGTCAGCACATCCTGACTATGCCCGTGGCAGCATCTGAGCCTCGAGCTGTTACCCGTGAACTGGCCTTCTAACACAAGGTCTTTCCGGATGACGACTCCAGAACACCCAGTGTCCCTCAACACGGTGACGTTGTTACCTCCCACCTGTCCGCGTGACACCGGCATATTACCAATGTCGCCGGTCGTTCTCACGGCAAAAGCACAGTCTACCACTGGAGTGTGCCGCTCGTTCTGGGTCGTGCTGTCAGTAGCGATCGTGTGTTGTCGTCGGCCTTCATAGCTTGGCCCTTGGCTATCTCCCTCACAAATGGCCACGTTTGCTGACATCACAGGACGACGATTCGACGGTTGCGGAGTCCGTCGTGTGTTTCCCTCCAATGTTTGGCGGCTGGTTGAATGTCTCATCGAGTTGCTCGGGCACGCCATGGCTTTGTGACCCCTTCCACCGCAGGAATAACACCGCAGCTCGTTGCCTTGATGCCGATCGTAACCTTGGCTGCGCTGGGCAGATGTGGTGTTCTGGGCCGTGTCGGCTGCAGACAGGGACCCTCTTAACCTGGCTGTGAACTCTCTGCCTTGCGACTGCAGGTATCTTGTCGCAGCATTTGACAATGCTTTTAGGCTTTGGTCTTCTTGCTGCTGTAAGAAGACTGCCAAGTCTTTGGGGCAGGCTTCGAGAACTGCTCTTTTGAGTACTATATACAACAGACCGTCGAAGTCCGTCTTCTGCCCCCGCTGCCTCAATCCATCTATAAAGGTATGCTCTTAACCTTTCTGTAAACTGCTCGGGGCTCTCCCCTTTCTCTGGTTTACTTGCACGGAAACGTCGCCTAAAGCCGTTCTCCGTGAAGTCATATCCACTCAACAACGCTTGCTTCAACTGATAATAGTCTTGAACTGCTTCTGTCGGCATGCGTGAATAAATGTCCAGTGCATGCCCCGACAGTAACGCACTGAGCGACACCGCCCACTCACTTCGTGGCCAACTAGACAGCTCAGCATGGCGCTCGAACCGTTGTAAATAACTGTCCATACTGTCTTTTCCGTCAACAAATTTCGGCAACTTTGGCCTCTCACACTTCACAGACACCTCCGACATGGTGACTGCTGGCCTCAGACGCGCCATCTCTAATTCATGCACGCGTTGTCTTTCTCTCTCTTCATGTTCCAGTTGTAATTTCCGTAGTTCTCGCTCTGCAGCTCTTTCTTCTCTCTCCCTCTCTCTTTGTTCTCTCTCCATCTGTTTCTGCTCTCTTTCCCTCTCCTTCTGTTCTACAAACACTTTTAACTCTTCTCTCTCCAGGCCTAATTCTTTGCCTAACTTCACTAGCTCCTTCGTAACTTCCATGGCTGTATACTCAACTCAAAAAGATTCACTCACAGTTCTCTTGTCCTTTCTACAGCAGCTTCTTTGCACGGAAACGATGACGGTGCAGATCCCCGGACAGGCCCCCAGATGTTACGACTGTAGCGGTAACTTGGCTCGTTTAAAGATCTGAAAATCTGCGGTGTCACACTTTCCTGTACAAAGTCACTTCAGTCATCCGTTGAACACAAGATAGAACACGTATACAGCGGCTCACACTGTAATATTTCTCAGTATTATTTCAATGTTCAACAACTCAACGTTATAACCACATAATCAGCGGACTGCCACACAGGCTACTCATATCCTCTTACTTTCAACTCACACAGAGTACTACTTCCAACTCACACAGAGTACTACTTCCAACTCACACAGAGTACTACTAACAACTCAGAAAAATCGAATAACGACCACCTAGGTCTACCCCAGCTTTTTATAGATCCCTTCAAAAATGCTAAAAATGCAAAATAAAAAAAATATAAAAAAATTAAGACGCAGTACGCCCTGGCCTTGACATCGCCACTTCCGCCAAGGCCTCGTCAAACTAAAAATACTCAATTTCGTAACATGTACATTTGTGTGACAACATCAGTCTCACAATAAAGTGATATGGGAACAAAACATTGCCTTTAAAAATAAAAAAAACTTTATAATTCTATTAAATGATCATACATGGAATAGAATAACTATTGATTTGACAAGTGATATCTTAATGATGGCTACAAATTTCTCAACTTTCTCAACAATCACCAATCACACACTTGCAGTCAAATCACAAAATGATCGTGGCCTCCTACATGCCTCTTTACATCTATGATTTAAAAAAAAACAAAACAGATGCACACACATAACCACAATCTGTACTTATGTGTTCACACACACACACATTCTTCTGATTGTCATTGTCAGAATGGTAGTAGTCGTCGTCCCATGAAATGCCACAAGAGACAGTGGCTGCAGAATTAACCTTACTACTGCTACAGCATGCGAGGCCAGGATCTCAGCCTTGCTCAGTACAGCAAAGTACCCAATGTTGGCCAGCACGTAGCAACCAGTGACCAGTGGGATGCCAATAACGATGGACAGTGGCAGATTTCTGGGGACAGGCATTCAGTTACACAGTCAAAATTCTGGGTGGGCAGGTATTCAGCCACACATTATGACAGCACACAGACATTAAGTAAATACTGTAGGGTAAAAAGTGAGAACATACATACAGATCTCACACAGATCTCATAAACATAAAGTACTATACTGAATGGTAAATATAAAAGCACATCTAACGTAGACCTTTGCATGCTATGTGTGCAGGCTTCAGTGCTAACATAAGTTGGTGTCTCTATAGTCCGCATAACCTTTTATTTAGTCACTCTGTGATAGCGGCTACCCAGAATATCTACATCCCAAAGCTTGTTGCTACTGGGGGAACTATAATCTATTTGTTAATAGACTTTAGGTTAGCATGAGCTGCTAGACATTTAAGCTCCAAGCAGAATTCAACATATAATACAAAACAATGGTATGTTTTATTACAATAGGTTTAAAACAATCAGGATGTTCTGCAATGCCAGTTCCAGAAGGATGCACAAAATTGACATTCTGTGGCTAGTTTACGAGAATATTTTTAAAATTTTGCTCCAGAATTATAGCCTATTCAAGAGAAGGAACTGATGCCTTCAAAAAGAAATCAATTCTCCAGAGAACTTCATCTCTATATAATCAGCTAACAACCAATGTCATAAATGGGTCAGCTACAACGAGTACAGTATGCTTAGATTTAAAGTAGGGTTATGGGTTGGGAAATTATTCTTCCTGATACTGCAACAGCATGTTTTGTGCTGGCATGATTACTTAAAAGCACTTTTTAAAGAAAAAATTACTATCATAGTTTTTTTGTGTGCAAGTAAAATGTTATAAGCGTTATCTATCGAGGCCACCATGACTGAGTTAATCAAAATAGCAAACTAAGCATAATGCCTAGAGGTTTCATTCTAAAATCTGTGTAAACTATTATGTCACATATATACACTTATCTAAGTAGATTATTATGTCACAAACACATTTTGTCTGGCAAAACATTAAATGCACATCTGTTAGCAGTAAAAGCAGTACACAATATATGTCAAACATGTGAGCAGAGCTCACAAACTATTGTGCAACAACGGCAATAAAAAGTGAGAAAAAAATTAAAAATTACCTGCTGGGATTTTTCAGCTCTTCAGTCACAAAATTCAGACTGTTCCTAAGACCCAAGGTAGATAAATAGGATGAAGGGGAGCAGACAACAGAGAGTTATGTGGTACACCATAACACAAATAATGAACAATTGATTTATTTTATAAAGCACAAACAACCAGTGCTTCGGTGAACAATTAAAAATAGTGTCGCATTACTGATTACTGCGGTTCTGACATTACAGAGCGAGCTCATATCTATCAAGGGGGCATGTACTACTGCATCTTCTGTTAAGATATTAGTTTATTGGAGACTAGCTTCCATCAACTTTGTTGTTTGAATCTAGTCTCCAAAACCAAGTTTCAAGGTTTTTGATATAATGTACTTCTGATCATTGCTCTGTTTTATTTTGATTTTTTGGTAATGAAGTGTGTTTTCGTTGATGCCTTTTCATCTTATGGTCTGCCTTTACAATTTCAAATTTTTACCTAAAGCACAGTAATGGTTTTATTTTTTCTTTTCCTGAATCTAAAAAATAAAAAAATCAAGAGCAGTTCCAAGCTGTGGAACTCTTATGCAACAGATACAGTCTTAAAATAAACACCTGCACACCGCCCTGTCTGCTTCCAGACCGCCATCCCACCAAAATAGTTGATTGGTAATGTGCAAGAAAAATGTCAGGATTTGTTCCTAACCTGTGAGTAGAGCAGTTAGAAATTCAATGAGGGTGGTTATCTGACACCAGGAATAAGAACGGGTAGTATCCTGTAAGGACGGCTCTGCTTACTTTTTGTTTACTGTCTACATAGCCTGAACTCCGCCCCTTACCTACCCCTCTCTCTGAGCCCTTGCGGTATGCCCACACATTGCCGCCTCCTACCTGACTGCCATTAATAAATATAAATGGGTTTTTTTTTCTATTATAAATCTTTCTGTCAGTCGGTAACAAGGATGTATGCAAGGAGCACAATGGCAGTCAGCGCTCGTCTCATCTGGTTAATTTTCTCTCTCTCGTCTTTGTTCGTCCCCCCTCCACTCTCGTCTTCACCACCGCCATTAACACCAACACCCCGCTCCGCCTACGCCATTCGGTGCCTACAACAGCGCCATGTGACTTGAAGGGTGGACTGCTACCCGTTTGACAAAACTGGCGAACGTGTTATGGCACAAGGCGTCTCAGTGACAAGGAGCGAGCTGTCGCCTCTAGACATTCTGATGTCCACGTCACAGACCTGCGGTCCACGTCTTACGCAAACAGTGATGTCACAGACCTGCGGTCCACGTCTTACGCAAACAGTGATGTCACAGACCTGCGGTCCACGTCTTACACATGCAGTGATGTCATAGACCTGCGGCCACGTCTTACGCAAACAGTGATGTCACAGACCTGCGGTCCACGTCTTACACATGCAGTGATGTCACAGACCTGCGGTCCACGTCTTACACATGCAGTGATGTCACAGACCTGCGGTCCACGTCTTACACATGCAGTGATGTCACAGACCTGCGGTCCACGTCTTACACATGCAGTGATGTCACAGACCTGCGGTCCACGTCTTACACATGCAGTGATGTCATAGCCCTGTTGTCCACGTCTTACACATCCAGTGAGGTCACAGACGTGCTGTCTACGTCACGCAGAACGAGCTGTTCGCGTGCGCTATTTACCGACGCGCGTGATTGCTCTCTGGCGACCGCCCTCGGCGATTAGAATTGTAATTTTGTAACCCGTACGTCAGGGTACTACACGACAGGTGGTGGTACTGACTGACAAACGTACGATTACTGCCACAGCCCCGTGTCACACATCGTTAGAGCGCCATTACCTATTTACAAACCTTGTCGGAGACTAGGGGCCATGTGCAAGGTAGTCTGACGTCATGAATCATGCGTATCACAAAGTCGTTTACCTGCATGCTACCTGAACTCCCATCCTCTACAAATGTGTAATGGCTGTCACTACGTCTGTGAAGACATGAACTGAGTGTAAGACTGCTGCTTATTCTCGTCATCATACGGTTTGTGTTGTTGTCAATACTTGACAAATCTCGCTGACAAAGTGTCAGTGCCATGAGGAGTGTGGAGTGAGCGCTACTCACCAGCCGTCGAAGGCCCACAAGCCGTTGTAGAAGGCGATGGCGACGGTGCCGGGGGAGTCGGACGTGTCCTCAAAGCCGTTCTGCAGGTTCTCCGTGTCACCTGCACGCGCAGCAAAAGAACAAATCGCTAGAGAGATCGGATCTTGAGTGGTCCGAGTGACACTTCTAACAGCGATGTAACGTTTTAACTCCTGGAACGGGAATTCTTTACTTCACACACATTCCACGATGTGGTCCCAGTTTTTCGACGTTGATAAATCTGTCTTACCAGCCACCAGAAGCGAAACAAAAATCTTTTCTTTCCTTCTCTCTCTCATGCAGTCGCAAACACAAGCGCACACACACACACTACCTTGAGCCAGCACGACGATGCCGCCAATGCAATGATGGCAGAGCGCGCAGCTTGGCAAAGGTGCAGATGTTCTGCAGTCGGGTGGCCGCTCGACACTGTCGGCAGTTTAGCAGACGATGGCACCTACCCACAAAACACATCATCACTGAATTTGTAGAGCACATTTCCTGGTGTGCACACACGACTACAAACAAACAAACAAACAAACAGTTACCATACAACAACAAAAAAAAACAA
The DNA here is from genome assembly GCF_003073045.1 of Pomacea canaliculata. Lineage (NCBI taxonomy): Eukaryota > Metazoa > Mollusca > Gastropoda > Architaenioglossa > Ampullariidae > Pomacea > Pomacea canaliculata. Next base: position 1,501,594 of record NC_037601.1, read on the forward strand.
CAAAACGCACGCGCCAACAAACGGTTAACACCATGGGGAAGCAGGAACAAACAAACAAACAAACAAAAAATCAGAAACTAAGGAAAAAGTTGATGATTGTGAAAAATATTTCTGAGATTTGAGGCTTGAAAGCTGCGAATGTGAACGCGAAACTGAAAATCTGATAGCGGTGGACAAGAAAGGATCTGGTGAGTGGCACACAGGGGAGGGCACAGGTAGACCCACGAGACTTGACGGATGTCGTCCATTTGTGTGTGCGCTTGTGTCCTTGTGCTCAACGTTTGTGTGTGGTCCTCGTGTGTGTGTGTGGTGGTTGCACTAGTGTGCTGAAGATGCTGCTCACAAAATATTCCTCCACAGTCAAGTGTCGTAACGGTCTCTCTTAGCAAGTCAAGAGGAGCTACTCACACATGCCGACTGCGGTGACCATCTTGACCAGCAGCTGCGGCGGGCTGGCAGTCGGGGAAGAAGGGCTTGACGACGTAGAGGCCAAAGGCAAGGGAGATGATGGCGAACATTGTGGGGCGAATGATGAAGCAGCCCATCCAGTCGTACAGGAAGGCAGGCACCCTCCCGATCCCACCTTTCTTCTCTTTGGGGTTGAAGGTATACAGCAGGTAAGCATGTTCTCCCCCGACAGCGGCACGGCCGTCCCGAGTTCTGCGTACACCAGGGCGCCTGCCAAAACACAGCGAATAATAATAATAGGCCCCCTGACAACATCAGTAATGATGATGGTGATGACACGCAGATAATAATTCACCGTAAGCTGACAACCCAAGTGGTTTATTTATAGTTCATCATGTAGTCACTAATGCTGCGTTAAACCAGTAAGCCACGGCTGGTCACGTGTGTTTATTTGTACACTTGCACGCACAGCCAACTCTCTCTCACACACACAACGACAGGACAAAAACAAAACAACAACAAAAGACAAACAACCACGCCATGCAAGAGGCAAGAGAGGTATACACACCCATGGTGGCTAAGATTCCACAGGCCAGCCACAGAAAGAGGGTCAGCCCACCGACCCGCAGCCCTCAGCATGCCTTGGGACTGATGAATATGCCGGAGCCTGCAACACAACAATGCATGCACTTGACTGTCGCCAGAGTTCAACCCCACCATTGCTCCATTGCTTTTTTTTTCAATCAGTATTTTGTTTTTGTTTTCATGAACGTACAAGAAGTATATATAAAAAGAGTCTATCTCAATTAGTTTTGGAGTTTGTTCGTGATTTCCGTCACAGCTAGAACTATTTATACTTCTATTTATACATGTCTTCTTGTAGCCGCCATTGTGACTGCAGCTCCTACCAACTGTTGGAATAAGGGTGGGTGTCTTTGGGCGCCAAGCGGGTGGCTGTCATATACCCGACAATAATAATACTCGTATAATAATAATGTACATACCGCAATAACATTCCTCGCCAAGCCCACATTAAAAGAAGACGGGCCACCATTGCCACAACAACAACTACATTACAGACGATGCTACAAAACGATAAAGAGGTCAACTAAATGAACGACAGTAAATGCAGCGCTGCTCACCGATGATGGTGCCGACGATAAGAGCGATGCAGACACCAGACCCATGTTCCGCTCCAGGCGGGCCGTGTCCTTTCCGTTCCTCATCGTCGTGTCACAGTTCTAAAACACAAGAGAAATCGTAAACTATAGATAAATGAACAAAGAGAAAGAAAGGCGATTTCCCACAAAAGTCGCTGGTTAGAAATGTTGTTCTAGACAGAGTGCTCGAGGGTCAGCAAAACACTCAAGTCTGGGGTCAAGACGGTTATCGGAATCCACGTGGGTGACCTGAGAGACGGTTAGAGTCACTCTTCATGTCCTTGACTTTCCCTCCCATTCTCCTCCGAGTCGAACTGTGTTACACGAGTTGTTCGCACTTTTATGACACCTCTACGTCGTGTCAAAGTTCAAGATTGTTCGTTAGCTTTGTGGTGGCTGTGTGGCGGCGCTGTGATCACGGCACTCGTCTCTCGCCTTTAGTCCAAGACGTCGTAAAGGTCTTGGGTTCAGATCTCGTCTCGGGGCATACGATGTGACAAGATGTTTCTAGAGCTGTACTCGGGGGTAAGTGGTGGTGGAGGGTGGTCTTAATACACTGGTTATCTCCCTTTTCATCCTCCCTTTCCCTCATGCTACATAGCAAAGTGGACAAACTTTTTATCAAATAACCAAGCAGCCACCCGACTAATTAGTGTTGTGGCCTGACACACCCACACCGTGACCGCATCTGATTTACCGGGTGGTTATGCATTCCGCTCAATTGCTCATTTTACATAGCTACATCAAAAACTCATATCATCTAATGGCAGTAAATGACACCGTCTAGTGCCACACCATCTTTTGTGGTCACCCAGACGGCTCCACTTTACACTTCTAGGATATCTAACTGTGATTACCACCTGAGGCTGAGGTCTCAATTAAATGTCGGTTAAAGCCTCTCATTCTGGATGCTTCTTTTCCACCGTTAATGTCTTTCATTCTAGGAGTATTAGTGTCGACGTGTTATACCAGGATCATTATAATTAGTGACCACATAACTTCTGTTACACTGGGATCATTAATTAGTGACAATATAACCCGTTACATTGGGATCATTAATTAATTCCATGTAACATCTGTTACACTGGGATCATTAATTAATTCCATACAACGTCTGTTACACTGGGATCAGTAATTAGTGTCCATATAACGTCTCATACTGAGTAATAAATGTTGACATCAGGTCTCTGACACTGACAGTACTTACTAATGTCTATATAAACGTCTCTTGTTCCGGGAGTATTCTCATGTCGACATAACTCTCTACACGGGTACCTTAAGGTCGACATAACTCTCACACCGGGTACTTAAAGTCGACATAACGTTTCACTCCGGGTGCATTAATGTCGACATAACTCTCACACGGGTGCATTAATGTCGACATAATGTCTCACGGATATAATAATATATAAACCTACCTTTAGCTGAAATCAAAGTACCGACGTGGAGGTCTCACTTACACCTGGCCGCTGTGCTGACAGCCGTTACAACTGGCTACTATGCTAAAGTCACGATTGCGACGAAATATAATAATAATAAAAACGATAACAGTTATCGTGCTCGTAATTTCTCGAAAATGCCTGTAAGACATGGAAGAATACTGTTGTTGTCTGATACTAAGCTCACTCGAACCTCTGGCCTTTCATTTCTAAAGTGGCACACAAGTACAAATTCTTCCTGACGCAGAGTCCGTACCTATGAGCATGACTATTAATGGGCTTGGGGGTGGGAAATAAATAACGATGTGAATGCGCTCTTGAAGCAATGAGTGGAGACTTTCAACAACCACTCTGATGATGCAACGTCTTGATAGAATGAAGAGGAGAGGTCCCATGTATTATGCGGGTACTTCAAAGACTAAACAGCAAGTCACCACAGTAATGTCGCTATGCAGGTAAGCACGCTAAAACGACTGTAGCAATTGATACAACACACAGCGGAGTATGTGGTAATGCGAAGAAGATGAGTCAGCAGGTTAGACAGACTGGCACTGCCATGACTGGCATTTTTAAAACAGTGCATCATCGATGACAAGTAATTCTATAGTTGCACTACATTTAAGCATGTAAATCACACACAACATACAGACTATCAAGCACACACACTCAACAAAACCAAGACTGCACAAAAAAATGTTCTCAGGCATGTCCTGAGGTGATGCAATCTAGTCAAATACATATTAGCATGATCACACCACCCCTTTTATAAATCAGACATACCCGTACCTGCTGTGCATAACCCCATCTCCTATCACGCGACTGCCTTTTGTGTTGTTACTATTTCGTCTACTGTTGTCAAGCCTAGGCAGCAGTATACAGACACAGATATATGTCCACGGGGTGATCGACTACCATATGGTAGACGTGACCCACTGTGACAACATTTCAGTTCGACTGAGGAACTGTGGAGGCGAAAGCGATTTGTGACCTGCGCTGACCTCTCTATGGTCCTGCTCACACTGCTCTCATTCCTAGTCTTCGAAAATAAAAGATTCTTTGCGGTCGATTTTTTCCTTTCTTTCAGCGAGCGAAAACATGGTGCAATGGACCGTGAGGGTAACCCCAGGGCCATAAAAAGCTGCAGCTCTCTGCCGATCTCTTTCTTGCATCAGCCGCCAGCGCATGCGTGCACCGACTCTTTGTGTTCTTTCTGTGCGGAGAGCTCCGCCATAGACACACGATGTCGACACGAATACAAACTACAGAATGCTCCTTGCAGGCCGCCATACAATGGTGTCTGTACACACACCTCACACGTTCAAACCCACACTAGAAGCTATGCATCACTGGCTTTGTGTGCTCCCGCTGTGTCCGTTACACGCGTACATCGGGCGCGTGGTGTCGGATACAGACAGCCATGGTGTCACGACTAACATCCGCTCGGCCACTGAGAGCAATCCTGGGCAATCCTTGCCACGTCTCGAGAGGCCACATGCTGGTAACAAAGATACACAAACCTTGAAAATCTCGATGTTTACGACACATGCATACCGATATATCGACACCTCATGGTTGACCCACTTACCTCCACGCGAGTTACCCGCCTTTCGTGTTTCGGGTGGGGGTTAGGGAGAAAGAAAGCAAGCTATGGAGTGAAAGGGTGTGCTACTCACTTTCTGGTGGGATGACAATGTGGCTACAAGATCCCAAGTGTGCGGTGGTCGCTGCTATAATCCAAGGACTGGTGCGGGCTGTCAAGAGCGGCAAGTCAAAGGCAAGTTCACACTCACAGCGCGGTTGACGATCTGTGACCATCGTGCACGCCACGCGCTCACTTCGCCTGCGCCGACTGCACGAGAGTTTCCTGCTGCACGTCTGCTCGTGGCTGCCGGATGTAGGTCACGCCGACACACCCTCGCACGGTTACATCATCTTTTCAAAAAATTGTTGACCTCCGCATCGACATGTACAAGCAGCGCGTACACACGTGCTGAGAAAATTATCACATGTGTCGATGTGTGCAATGGTTCCTAGTGTTGGGGTGAGTGGCGATAGCGCTGTCTGCTATGTTTACAGGGATTATCAGTGGGTGGCCTGTCGGCGATCGAGGTGTTTACAGCGAGCCACCGTGTACATGTTTACCTCAGGCACACGTGAACATCAGCATAGTTGTAGATACGTGATCATTAGTGACTATGATGTCAACACGATATCAGAACACATTATCAGAATGTGGTAATGTTGTGAATGGTGTACCAGCGTGACGTAGTACATGTGTGGTGTTGACTGCTGGTAATGTTGTGAATGGTGTACCAACGTGACGTAGTACACTGTGTGGTGTTGATTGCTGGTAATGTTGTGAATGGTGTACCAACGTGACGTAGTACACTGTGTGGTGTTGACACCACAAAACAACTGCAAACCGTTCAGTTGGACTTTAATACGATCAGCCATGCCAAGTCGTACACGCCCGACTTACTGCCTGGAAAACAATCGCATGCACTTGCCAAGTATGCTACAGCACGAAGCTGTGGGTGTGTTGGTGTGAAGAGAGAGGATCGAGGCGAGATCGAATTACCCATCTGTTTCTCTAATTATTGTTTTTGTCATTTTTGTGTACAAAAAATTAACTATTCTGTTTTCAGCAAGAATTAATCTTACATTGTTAGTGTGTACTGGCACAACTATTTCTCTGAGATCGCAGAAGGATTTTGTTTCCTTATCCAAACATCCCAACATGTGGGATTTATTCTAAAATTATCAATTGTAATGAACGGCATTGTCACCGTCTGCTGCTAACATCTGGGACAATGTCGGTCGACAGCTTCCCCCACAGAACGTCCCCCGTCCACCAACCTTTGAGGCGTGGAGATAATGTCGGAAAAATATCTAGACCTGACATATTTTTCAACAAAATTAAATTATATATTAATGCTTTCTTATTTCTTAATCACAAGTTAGCCTTATAACAGTTTGTTCGCTTACATCGTGTAAAACTGTCACTTACAGCACTACAACCGGCCATGAGAGCTGTAATTAATTCTACTTCATTCAGAGTTGATTAGTAAATATTGAAAGTGCCTTTCCGCAAGTAAATATTAAGTTGGCATTCAGTTGTTTGTGTGAAATGCATAGTGATGCCATATTAAGCAACAACTTACCCGCTTCCCGCTGTACTTACCAGTTTAACGGTTTGAACCTGTTGATATGTTGATGTCCTTCTGGAGTCACAACAGTTGCCAGATGTTGTTTTCCCATCGCTGCTCGGGACTGTGTACTTGCTCAGCCACTGTTACAAACCTGCAATTGTCGCCACTCAGAATCACACCTCTCTCAAACTTGTCATTTCTTTCGTAACTGTTAGGAAGAACAGTTTCAACTTAACTCTTCTCCTGTCCAACTGTACCTGACCTCCTCGCTCATCCTCGCTCAGGTTATCACCTTCTCACACATACTGAGCTGAAGCAGCGATAGTTTGTCAGCACACAATGAGGTCCGCGCCTCGGTCTGTTCTGACCCCACTTGACCTCTTTGCTTTTGGTGCGTTTGTCACAATGGATATCGCCATACTTTATCAGTGACTTCTCAGCATTTTTTTTTTTTTTTTCGGCTTCGGTGCTGGCGGGTCGGTCACCATTGTGTCGAGAGTAGACAAGGTGGGCAAGGGTATAAACTCGACTTGTCTACCCGGCTTCAGTGTGTTTGTGTGTCTTATAGCCTTCAAAGCTCGATCTCTACTTGGTCTCGTTATGTCTTCAGTTCTTGCCAGAAATCTTGGTTTTACTGTCGCTGTTGGAATTGTATCAAACATCATCGGTTGTCTGGTTGTGGACGGCAAAAGATCAGGGTTGTCCACCATGTATTGCCTGTCATGTTTTCCTTCTGGCTAAATTGGACTTTACTTATAAACGTTAATTAACTGTATATACAAGTGGGCAGCCCGTGCTTGTCAGAGCAGGGAAACAAAAACAGTTTTATTTGTGCGCTCTCCGTCCCCTGCTCTGGTGGCCCATCGACTACAGGGTGGCCGTGACCTGTCTCCATGGCCTTAATCTAAGATAAATGTCTCTGTCACACCCATAATAAGCCCTGTCGGTCTGTCTCACCTGTTCATGCCGACTTTCCACGTCTCATGCCCCAGTGTTGAACTCACACACTTGTGAAGCTTTCCAGTCTGAACATAAGACCCACGCACCTTTTCCGAGAATATTGTAAGTAGACAGGTAGGTGGTGTTCTCTGCTCTCTTTCATACCTTCCACTGTTTGTGTGTGTGTGTGTTTGCGCGCGTGTGTGTGTGACAAAATCAGAAGCCGATTATGTCAAAGTGCATTAAGTTTCATTGCTGCCGGCAGGGAAATGCGCAGCACAATTATTTTATCATTGTTAATGATGTAAAGCGCATGGTCCCAGTATGGAACCCCTCGTGGATTATAGTTCTCATAGGGCCTCAGGACTATAAATACGATAAAAAAAAAATTTAACTGTTATATCATGGGGTCATCTCCATTATGGTCGTAGACCAAAAGATGCGCAGCTGTCACCTCGGTAAGTATACACAGGCTGCAGTTACTACGTTGAACGGGTCATGTCGGGGGTCAAGGTGCATTGGCTACGACACCCACCGCGTGCCCGTCACGCCTAATTTCATTTGTTGCCAAGTTGAACTTCGACCTTTTTAATCAGCTTCAAGTGATGCACACCAAGAGATGGCTTCCGAGGTCTCAAATCCTTAAAGTGTTTGGGCGCGTTTATACCCTCCTGTCCTCGTGAACATAATATTATTGTTTTGCCGACCAGCTGCTGAAGAAATTATGCACGAGGATACATATTAATACTTTCTTGATTTCTGATGTCAAGGAACTGTCTGTTTAGTCATTTCACTTTGTATGCAGGTGAATCTGCCAGAAACAGCTACATTCTATAATAATTAGCAGTGAAGAAAACAAGTAATTTCCAGTTTATCACAAGTGTAATGTCTGACCTCTGAACTTTTAGACATTTTCTTACAGTGTTTTGGTTTTAGCTCTAATTCCAAGCTTTTCTGTGATGATTACAGGAAACTCATAAAGGTAAATATACCTAAGTGTAGAACGAACTGGACATAAAAATCTGATGCTCTTTCATAGAGACATGCAGCATTACGAGTTGTTCAGAAGAGTTAGCTTTCTAACATTTAAAATCTTAGGTCACTGCCTACCAGGACAAAATACCCTGTATTAATAAACATTATTGACATGTGAGATACCTGGGCCACATCCTCAAAACTGTCAGTAGAACAGCTAATGTCTTCCTCAGTGTCAGTGCCTAAAGGCTTTTTATTTTCTCTAGCAGTAATTAAGTTTCAGGCCTTTCAACAGTTCTTCAGTTTAATTGCCAGACTGCTCATTCATCAAACTGTCTACCTGTCGGCCAACAGGCACTTTAAGTGAGCAGCACAAGTTAATATAGCACAAAAAAGAGTTTTATTTGTGCATTTTGATTGAATGGTTGAGTTAAAATATGTATAAAATATGTTACTTTGTGACACAAAATGTTGTGTCTCATACCATGCCATGACCTAGGTTCTCACCGCAGTGAACTTGCAAGGACTGGCACACAGGATCCGATGTTTGAGCGGATCTTTACAGACAGATCCCCGACAATACAAGTTCGTGGACAGATCTCTGGTATAAGCGAGAAAAATGTAATACATTCGACCCTTGCTTAGTTTAATTTGCGCAGTAGCAGAACAATCAGCATGGCCTAGTCGTACCACCCGATCGTGGCCACAAAGCGGGCATGTGGTAGTCACCCTTGAGGTCCCCAAGAAACTTTCATCAGAACAGTGAAAGTGTGATAGCTGGTTTGGTTCAGCATGTCGCCCAGCACAACACCCTATCTAAAACTGTCCTCCAGGGCATCAACCATTCTCCACTCTGTGACAAGGTGTCGTGCCAAGATGCACCCCTTGGCTACTGCCGAGTCTAATCTGTTGGTACCAGGGATGGATGATGATAGATGAGGACTCACATCCTATCAAAACTCTCCCTTCCTTAACAGTATCTCACACTGATGTATCTGAAATTCCTTCTAATTTAAAACCTTGCTCTTGCGTTCATTCAATGCCTTCTATAGGTATTTCTTTATAAGAGTTTAAAGAGGGCATAAAGACAATACCATTTTTCTCACAGGTAAGTCATCCAAATTTCTCCAATATATGCATGTACATGTAAGGGTGAATGCACGTGCACACATATCAAATTCATGACTTAAAATTGACAAAACTTGTCACAACATCAAAAAATGGCAAATTTTGTTATTTGTAAACACTTGAGTAAAAATACAAAATCTGATATATTTACATCTCCCTTTATTTCCCTTTTTAGAATAAATTAAATCATTTGAAATAGAGTGTCATGTGAGCATAACCAATTTTTTAATTGAACAATTAAACCAGAGCTTTGCAATTTTGTTTGTGTGCATCCACAATTCTCACGCAACCTCCAGTTTTCAGTATACTCATTTTTGTGTAATACTTCACCATTTTACAAATAAAATATAAGAATGTATTACAAACAAAAATTCCTAGACAATGATGTAAAGCAATGAAAGGTTTTCCACCACACTTGCTTCTTTAAATTAGTTTTCGGTGAGTTACATTCCCTTTCCATCTCTTCTGTCTACACACCCAGGCTCTAATTCTCTGACACAAATGTTTACATCTAACAATGAAAGAATATGTTCTGAGACAAATCTTAATACAATATCTAAAGATGGCATAAATATTCTCTGATGTAAAGAACTATCTGCCATATTATGTTGTAGGAAGAATATGATGTAGGAGTTGTAATGTACAGGGTATCATGCTGAGACAAACTTCTGAAAGACATGCAGCAAACACCACAAGAGTATACTGACTTAAACAACTATTGGGTCTCCATAGGCACAGTCATTCTCAATGCCGAGGTTGTATTTGCTGCCTTCTCCATTTTTGTACAGACTAGTCACAAAACGAGCCCAGCCTCGCTCACCCTGTGCAATAAAGTAAAAGATGGTAAAGAAAATGGACTGCAATAGATTGTGTCAATCAAGATAGTAAGTTGGAAGAGAATACCATGAGATGTACTGTGTCAGTCAGATACATATTTGTCCTTTTAGAGCTAACTTTTCACATTAATTTAAATACTACCTTCTACATAAGTATGTTGGTTGTAAGCTTGTGCCATTTACAAGATCTTTTCTGAATTCACCTTAGCATGGTAAACTCCAGATATGAGCGTGCTCCATTAAATTTTGACATGTACAGAATATATATATAAGCCACAAACATGTATATGAAAGTCACATTTAATGTGACTGAGTTTTCGTCAAAAATTATTTTCATGAGAACGCATACAAGCTATCCAAAAATATTAAATAAAGGAATATCAGACTAACCCAGGGTTCACCCCAGCTGTTGCGGACAACCCAGTATTCTGTGCCATTGTCTACTCCCCAGCCTGCCACAGAGATGATGTGGTTGGGCTGAAAATGGCAATCAGAAAATAAAATCAGTAGCTGATATTGTCAAACAAGAACACATAACAAAACTTTGTTAGTTCCTCTGTAAATCCAATATTATGCTACATAGTTATCACCGATACGATGTCTGCTGACATTTTTCTTACACCAACAGTTTTACATTTATTCAAACTTGAGTCTCCAAATGCAATTGCTTTTCTCACCTCGGAAATGATATGGTATTCAGAAAAAATTCCACCTGTATATTCATCAAGTCCTTTGGTAGCCATAATGGAACAACTGCAAACAAAACATTTGAGATACAACCATAAAAATGGCAAAACAGACAATGGAGGCACTCTTACTGAATCTGACATCTGCAACAATTCAGCTGTATTATTTACTTTTTGGCAGACAATTTTTCAGGCTCTTATTTCTTGCTGTCACAGCATTAACAGCAAGAAAAAGTGAACAAGCCAAGACAATGAAACAGAAATTAAAGTAAAAATTTTTACACATTTTTACCTAATGGGTCCATTCTTGTAAATTTCGGCCATCATGTTTTCACGACCTGAGACAGATCCATAATCAGCAACCTTCCAAACTCTGAAAGTGTCAACCTTGGCACACTCTCCAAATGTTGTACAAGTTCCACATTTGTTGAAGGCATTGCAGCCTAAGGTAAGAGGAAAAAGGACAAAACATACTGGTTTCAAAATATTGCATACTTTTCAATGAAAAGAATTATGTGGCAAAGACCAAAGAAAGCTGAGAACTGCTCCCTGGTGAATATTTTTAATTATGTGGCTTTATCAGGCTCTGTTTCTATGTGGATCCCATTCCCATGGCTTTATTTAAAATAAATATAAAGATCAATGTGAATAAAATATACATTCATATATTTATCCACATATTTATATTGTAGTAGGAATGTTTTGTTTCCCTCCATATACATGTATACTTCTAACAAGTCTGGGTGATCATCCTGTTGTGAAGGCTTAAGAAAAAAAACTACCTAAGACATAATATTACTAATACTAAAAAAACCATCTCTTTAGATAACTGTTATCCAATGTATAAGATGCAGAAATTGGAATGTGGATAGATAATCTCCCATGGAAGTAGTACTGCTACACATGTTCAGACAAAGGCCAAAACTTTGGCAAGATATTATACGGCAGACTAGATGAAAACACTTCAAACACATAAACAAACAAACAAAATGTGCTTTAATTTTTTTCCATTCCACCACATAATGCCTAAGTACTATGAAACTTAATAGGCTTTATTGCCTTGACAGACTAAAGACATGATAATGAGAAAGGAAACATACACAGAATCTACACACTCCAATATAGCAGTCAACATCAGTCTTGTACCTATATAGCTGTTAGGTGTTCAGGATGGTAAAAGTAAAAAAGCTATTTATGTTCAACGTTAAAATTTCCAAATGCAAGATTTAGTCTTAAAGAATGTCTACCAGTCCTTGTAGAAAATCTAAAGTGGCTAAAAAAAGATTTATAGAAAGACACCTTGATTCTTGGCCTGATAGTTGTTGCAGGTTTCATCAGGAATTCCAACCTTGTGGGCGTATTCATAAACATCTGAATCATCTCCCCCATCACAGGATCCTGCACCACCACAGTCAATGACTTCTTGAGCAGACAAATAGGCAGAAGGCCAGGCACCTTTCCTTTTGATGTTGATACGATCAGCAAGGGCACTGGTAGCTCCCATGCACCAGCAAGATCCACAATCTGTGAACAGACACGCACAGTCACTAATTCCTCCAGCAACTTTCCTTCTAGCATGTCAACCTTACCTGTTGACACATCATCACAGATAACAGTATAGCCTCATTAGATTGGAACAAAACAGATGAAAACCTTACATTGTGGAATATGCTGATTGCGAGTGGAACTAGCAAAGTTGATTCCACTGACATTTCGCCAATCCCAGCCTTTTGGCAAATCAGAAACTCGAAAATTGGGATCTTCAAATGGTCTGGGTCCGAACCTGCAAGAAAAAGTAACAATTTTGGATAAATCTCAAACTTAATAAGAAGTCCATAAAGGCTAAGCTGGTCAATAATGTGTTTGCCACATCTAGGGCGCATGGCATATGGAAGCCAGGTGGATATACTTTTATTGCAACTTCGATCCCTATAAGCTCACTGGAAACATCTCTGTACTAAAACCTGCTCTCAGAATGAAATTAATGCAGTGCTAATAACGTATAAAGACATGCTGCTAACTATATACATCCATGAACCTTTCTATTTTGCATACCGGTGACTGAAGATGTAATAAAATGTAACACCACAGCCACTACAATGTTCCCAAAGAGTGCAATATCCGGATGCCGATGCACTTACTGCTGCACGGATGGCACATAGCGCTTGCTTGGTCTGTAGCATGGTCGGTGAAGTCCATCCTTCGTTGAGACGTACTTGCTGGGAATAAAATCTACATTTGACTTAAAAATATTGTCGCACTTAATGCTGCCTAAACTAACAACTGTTAGTACAACGACAACGAGTATATTCTTGCCCATTCTGGTAACTGGAGTCAAAATGTAGAATCAGGTGAGACCACAGCGATGATACTTATACGTTCGAATCATGTGACATTACGCCCTAACATCACGTGACATCTGTTGTTAGTCACGTGTAGTCACAGTATCGGCTAGCCGTGACAGGTGTGAGACGGTTTGTATATACAGTGGTACCTCGACATACGAGTGCCCTGACATACGAGTGTTTTGAGATACGAGCCGCCGAGCGAGCGATATTTTGCTTCGAGATAAGAGCAAGATTTGAGATACGAGGAATCGCACACTACACCGCTGCTAACAGTTTCTCCCACCTCAGACTAGACCTCAGTCTGTGTGCTTGTTTCCCTCGTGTTCGAAGCATTTTTGATAAGTTGGGTTTGCGTTTTTTTGCTTTTTGTACATTTACAAAACATTATCCCATTTATTTTTGTAACCATGGGTCCGAAGAAGAAGATGATGTCTATTGAATTAAAGCTCGAAATCGTAGAAAAACACGAGCAAGGTGTGCGAGTAATTGACTTGGCGAGGATGTACGGGTGTAGCACATCAATGATATGTTCTGAGCTTAAACAGGAGTTGATAAAGGGTACAACGCCAGCTAGGGGCATTACAGTAATTTCTAAGCTCCGGACTTCTCTCTCCATGAAAAGATGGAGAAACTATTGACTGTGTGGGTGACAGAGAAGCAGCTTCAAGGAGGAACCTTAACACAAAGCATCATGTGTGAGAAGGCACGAGCGATTTACGGTGATTTGCTGAAGCAGATCCCACACACTTCCACAAACGAAGATTTAATATGTTTTTATAGAATATGTATTTGTTATTCATAAATAAATGTTTCTTCTTGTAAATACACTTTTTCTTATTCAAAAACACTTAACAAAAACAACTGAGGTGGTGTTTTGGGAGCTGGAACAGATTAATGGCATTTCAATGACTTTCAATGGGGAAAATTGCTTTGAGATACGAGCAATTTGACATACGAGCAAGGTTACGGAACGAATTAAACTCGTATGTCGAGGTACCACTGTACTGTAGTTCTTATCTTGTCAACCTGACGTTAGTACGTGTGTGAATGCTGATCTGCGCGTGATGAATCAGAGAAAAAAACGGAGAAGGCCAATCCACAAGAGAGCCTTTTGATTCCTCACTGTCGCGTGAGGGGCGTCACTGACCACTATTATCAAGTAACCTTGATTATGCAGTATAATATAGTGTAGCATGGTGAATGGGGCTTGCTTTCCCCACGAACTTGTATTACACATATATTACACATCCATACTTTCCCGAACACCACAATAACAAATACATCAAAATCGTCGTCGGTTTTAGGTGCTTTCTATTCTAGAGCCACTCGATTGTTCTTTCCAAGGCGAATCATACACACCACACACTCGCGCTCTCGAGAAGTCGTAGCTGGATCTCACCTCTACGCTGTCCCCTCTTGCCCTTACCCTGACCCCCGACTTCTCTCTAAAACAAACCTGCATCCTCCCCCTTCCCCCAAATCCTGTCACTAGGCATCCCGCTCTCTTTCCACCACGGGGTCGGCGTCAGTAACTACCCCACAACGCCTAACCTGCAGTTCCTGTTGCTAGCTTTCCCTCTGTGTTTGCGTGTGCCATGTTCCATACTGCTATATTAAGTACTAAAGGTTCTAAGTACGTGTCGTTTTGCGACGTGTACATGGCGTAAAAACCCAACTTGATAATCATTGTACTGGACGTGTGACAATCTTCAGATAAAATAATTAAAAGCATGTGTCTGCTAATCTAATTAGTTTTTTAAAATATACAAATCGGATTTAGTAGGGCCAGTAAATATGCCTCACTAAAAACTTAGCAAAGCTTCAAATTTAATAATTTGACTTTACAAGGCTTGGACCTACTTGCACACACAAACACAAACCACTGAAATCTCAAGATCACTCTGATGCTTCATTAAAAGCAGGTCATTACCATCATACCCCACTAACTGATTTATTGTCATTTACTTCTTCTACATTAAACTTTTCACAGCACTGTTTGTATTCTTGTGGCTTATCTATCCTTGTCCTGGGCTGATCAGACCTCCCAGAAAAAGATGTTGATTTATTGTCTTCAAAGTTGAGCAATGACTGACAGCTTTCTTGGTATACTTCAAGTCACAAGACATTCCTCATTCTCTCAGTTCCAGCAACATCACTAAATCTACCATCGCATATTAAAATTGATTGTTACAAATTTTATTCCGAATCGTCCATTAGCACACCACACAACTGACATGCATCACACACTTACAAACACATCACCATGTCCAGTTCTATGTCATCATGCTAAACGAAGCATTTAAAGTCCAAGTAAAAAAAAAACTTTCCCATGGCTGCTGAATGTAGAATCAGGTACTGGTATGGTCAGCATACACTAAACAGTCCAGCCATGTTGGCATTCTAATTACAGGTGTCCATTCAAGTGGACATGACCTAAGCTCACTGCCTGCTGTGGTTATCATGACCTTTATTAAGCTTTATTATGCAGCTAACCTGGATTCAGAATGCTAACTATTGTATTTCCCAGATTTGTCAGCCATTGTGTGGTCTTCATTTTGGCTCAGTCCTGCAGAAATCTTGACAGGAAGACGATCTCCCCAGACAGTATACCTGGTACATTTGTACAAGTCCCTGAAACATAACCAAATCATGATGGCATTCTGCTCATGCAGATCAACACTATAAAATCTGTGAAAAACCACAATAAAGTTCTTTAAAATATAATTTGTAAACCTATTTGTGAGAAAAGTTTTATAAGAAAGAAAAATATCCGATTTTATCACCATGGTAACTCTGTGAACAGATATCATAGGAACGCATCAACAATTCTGTGAAAAAGCTCATACTTTCCGTGTCGTGTCTGTGTGATGATGACATGCTGTGCAGAGCCATCAGCACAACACAAATGGCAGTGGGAATGTTTTGATGGCATCACCACGTCCTGGACCACACGTGGCCATTCCTCACCTGCACATTGTACTCCCTTTCTTAAAAAGAAAATCTTGACGTCAACATGCCTTTTTGCATTCTTAATTGGCAATGCTCTAGAGTCTAGAGCAAGAACAAATCCAAGATGTGTGCTACTCTAGTGCAAATCAAAGTGTTACTTTCACTGATCTATCTTCCTATCAAACATACTTTGCAATCACTACTTAATGACAGAGAGAAGAAATACAGTCTGACACACCTTCTGGTCTTCTTCCTTTTCTCAGGATGACATAAGAATAGCGCACAAAGTCCTTGTTTGACTGGGCCTGAATAACAGATTGCAATGGGTCAGAGACAGAGAAATAACACAAACAGGTAGCATACTTCAGCAGCAAGTGAAACACTTCACAAATAGCATTCCAGAATCAGGTGCGATACAGCATAAATGTCATATTCATTTTCATGAGCAGAAACTTGGAAGACAACAGCAAGAAATGTGGAAAAAATGATCTAAGATTTCTGTGGATGGTAGAGAGACATTAGAGGTAAACCTTTCCCTCTCTACCTCCAAGACTAAGCAGATCCAGATGACCAAAGTGCTTCCCTACATAAACCTCTACTCTTGTTCTGACAGTTCTATCAAACTGGGCCTCAAGTGTTTACCCTTTGTACCCACACTTAGATCCTAAAGGTTGGAAGCTCACATTCATGTTGCACAACAGTAAAGAATGTTGTTAAAGCTGATCTGGCCTATGGTTTACCAAAATATACTAAGTAAAATATACTAAGTCGTCTTTGCTAAGGTTATCAATGTTTGTTTCCTTACAACATTTTCTTTCAGATGCGTGAAATCTGTTTTGAAGAAGCAAGGTATATTTTTATTCGTTATCCTGGGACATGCTTGATCATGTGGACACTGAAAATGAAGGCAGACATGTCACAAGTATTGGTTTTCACGATACAGTATCTAATGCATTATGCACCCTATATATTATTGACTCCTGGAATTCACACAGTGATTCTCTCTCCTCCTCACACAAAAGTTAAAGCATTTATAGTATTATAGGATCTGTTTGCTTTATACCAATCACTGCACATCACCCACTCAAGAACAGTCACTTCCCCCAACACAGTTTAGATATAGTTATATTTTCAATAATTCCACAGTTTATTTTACAAACTCCTCTTTCTTCAAATGAACACTCAAGAGTCACAAAGTGCTCTGCTAAATGCCTCAGACTTTAGAGATATTGTTGAAATCTATCAGACTTACTGGAGCAAAGACATAACCTTGCAAATGTTCACTGTTTGCAGAGTCTGCCATCTGAAACCAAAAGAAATAGCGTTACAAAAGTTTCACTAAGAATATTGTAATGACTGAAATGAAATACATCTGATATGATTTCTGTGGAAAACTGGACTTAGAACTCTGAGAGTACTGTGCCACAGTGTGTGCGGGTGTTGGTTTTTTTTTTAAATTATCTCTATTAACATCTCTCATTATCTATTACTTGGGTGTGGGGTAGTCCTGTATTTTCTCTGTTGTGTATGCCCGCGTGTATTTTAACTTTTTGATCTACATGTGATTAAACTTCTTATTAGTACCATTCATTTTGTCTTTGTTGTGGCCTACGTTCATCAAAAGTTCGATAGGTCCGTCGTGTCCTGGCTCTGGCTGAGCGAGTGGGAGTGTGTGTGTTCATGTCGGCTGTGTGAGCGGTTGCGAGCGTGCATCCGACGACGATCCGCGACAATTTGGTGGAGATGCGGGCTAACGGACCCAACCCTTAATTCCTCAAACCTTTGAGCGTAGACTTGTCTTGTTTTGTAACGTTCGTGTTCTTCACGTGGGTATTCTATGCAGCGAGTACGAGTACTGTATTTGTTTTCCATTGATTTTCTAACCAAAATGCAACGAGAGGAGTTGGACAGAGCAGAGATGATACAGCGAGGAGGCAGAGAGAACAGAGAGGATCTGACTTGAGGAACTAAATAATGGATATTGCCAGAGGAAGAAACGGGGGTGAGAGGAGGAATGCGTCAGGCATCGAAGATGAGACGATACACCTTAAGATCCCATCATTTGATGAAAAGGAAGACCTGGGGACGTTTCTCTGCCGTTCTAAGCTTTGGGCCAAAATACAGGTGGGACCTCAGCCCCTGTGCGGTGAGACTGAGCACACTGCTGTGGGGGAAGGTCAGCGACGTGTATGTAGGCCTTAGCGACAGTGATGCAGAGAAATATGAAAAGTTAAAAGTGTCCCTGTTGACGAGGTTTCGCCTGATAGCCGAAACTATCAGGCGCAAACTGCGAGCTTCCCGGCGTGGAGGGGAAACTTTCCAGCAGTACATAGCCAGGGCCCGGCTATACCTGACGCACGCGATGGAACTGTCGGGCAAGGCAG
This sequence comes from Pomacea canaliculata, assembly GCF_003073045.1. Classification (NCBI taxonomy): domain Eukaryota; kingdom Metazoa; phylum Mollusca; class Gastropoda; order Architaenioglossa; family Ampullariidae; genus Pomacea; species Pomacea canaliculata. The sequence continues at coordinate 1,519,995 of NC_037601.1, forward strand.
ACACGTTTGAAAGCCTGCAGGACTTGCTGCTGATGGAACAACTGATAAACGGCGTGCCCATGGAGCTGGCCACATTCATCCGCGAAAGAACGCCTTAGAGCGTAGAAGATGCTGCGACTTTGGCCCAGCAGTTCACGGAGGCGAGGGATGCAGCGCGGGGCTATCGCGCAACCCACAACTCATGTCCTCCAGAGGAGGAGCGAAGGAAGGAGTAGAGCACAGCGCCCCTCAGAACCAAGCCCGAGGAAAGCAGTTGTGTTTTCACTCCGGTCAGGAGGGCCACGGGAGGTGAATCTGTTCTTGACTTAAAAGGGAAACTGATAGCAGGGTTGCAACGGTGTCCTCTGTTCACAAGGTCAGACCGGCGATGATGGGGGCGATCTGCGACACTGCGGGTATGCCATCTGGGTCTGCTGCTTTGCCACTTTTCATGCTTTTGATAGGTTTGATGATACAGGGAAACATTTTTGCCTAGTATAGCAACATTATCACCGGCCACTTTATAATGTCTACCTTGTGCTCTGCAGTGTATATGTGCACGTGCACCACAAGAGTGGCAGCTATGCACATTGTGACTATGGGACTCTACAGACACACCATTATTTTTGTGAATGAGGAACCTTTTGATGGGGCTTTTCTATGATACAGCCTGAGTTGCTAAGTGTAAACCATTCATTGCTCCCTCATCCACTCCACATATAAGAGAACGTGTTAATTTGTTCAGATGCTCGAGTCTAGCTTTCACTGCACCTGAAGAAGATGATTTCTGGCTTCATATATCAAAGAAAATCCAGCAGCAGTTCCATTCTCTACCAAGACCTGCAATGTAAAAATAATTCATGTCCACAAAAACTCAAACAAAATAATTCAGAACAAAAACTAAATACAGCAACTTGCATTTTCTAGCTTAACATTTAACAGATTTTTCTCTTGGTCTTAAAAAAACCAAACAAGCAAAAAAAAAAACAAGAATATACTATATATTGCACCCACACAAGTGATGTGACCACAGAACTTATTTTCTTCTAAATATTAAAGAAAATTATTCTTCACATTTCATTCATGGAGTATAATGTATGAGATTTAAATGCACCAGAACTATCAACCTATGTGGTATTACTCCAAATAAGCTTTGAGTCACCTGAGCACTTTTAGAGAATTAAAGAGGATTTTGTTGCCCCCAGTGTGATACACAGTAAACCTACTGAAATTGTCAACTCTTTCACGTACCTGAGAACTATTTTTGATTGCAAGCTCAAATGGAATATAATCACTGAGCACATTGTTAAATGTGGCCAACAATGAATATACCTTCTGCGTAAGCTAAATAGTTTTTCAGTTAGTCATCTAATCTTATGCCATTTCTACCAGTCATTTATTGAAAGTCTTTTTCATCTGTATGCTAGTTTCGCAATCTCTCTGTCCATGATAGGAACAGTCTGAACAGTATTGTCACATCTGTTCTAAGATAATTGGTATCAAACATTTGCTAATATTTTTCACTGTTGACATCTTTTAACGCTGCACCTTGCAATGAACTTTAATTCTTATTTTCACTTCTAACTTTTAATTTTGTGACTTGAGCACCTTCCCATGTTCAAAATGCCCACTGAGACAAATAAAGTTGGTCATTGTCAATGTGTTGCAGTATAACAGCTAGAGGAAGAAAATAATTCCCACAGTTCTTTAGTTACTACATCAGTCATGTGGGGTCACAGGGTGCAGGTCATTACCAGAAAGTCCTCAGTCATATGCCACAGCGCTTCAATGGTCTGCAACCTCTCCTCCTTCCCAGCATGCTCCAGCAAGGTGTAGGCACTGACCACCATTGTAAACTTATTCTGCACATGCAAGATGCATCAGCATCAGATTTCATCAATATTGCACTTCGACATAAGAACACCCATGCTGACATATGATCTATCATCCAAAAGCTGAAGATACGCTTCACTTACTGCAAAAGCAGATGGAGGAAATTGTCGAAAGGTGACACCTGGAATGTGCATTTGCTTCTGACATTCTCCATCTACAGACAAACACCACCAGAGTGTGACGGTAGTGCCAGCCAGATGTGTGGCAACTATGAAACCAAGACTAACATGTCGGGAAATAAGGATAGCAAAGAAATTAAAAATATGATGTTAAACTTAAGGATATATAAAAGAAATTTGATAGCAAAGATTAAGATGTGCAAGAATTGTGGTGAGTTAATTCAATTTCAGTTGCAAGCATGGTCTTCCCAGTTCATTCTTTTGTGTTTTCATAACAGAGTAAAGTCTGTGGACTGTATCCACCTGAATGCAAATGCACCTTGAAGCAGAAGTCTGGCCATAGTGTTCATGTCCTGGCTCTTGTCCACACAATAGTACTCAAACACACGCTCGCCCCAAGTCACATTACCTGCCCTGAATACAGACATATCATAGTTGCCATTATCAACTTGTTGCATTTGGTGGTACAGTGTGGCATGGTACTGATGATATAATAGTAACAAAAACAATAAATGGCATATCATTAACTGAAATACATGTTCTTTTGCTTTCCTCACCAGTTTTTCCACTAATACCCGTATAGTAACCTAAAAATACAAAGAGAGAACACCACACCGCAATAAGGTATTAACCTTATTGACCACTTCATACAATTCTTCATATTGAAGAGCTAGGACACAAAATACTTTTTCTTTTGCCTTGTGCATGATAAATCTTCATGATCCCTTTTCCACATGGAGGTGATTATGGAGATTGTTACGGCAATTTTTAATTCTCCAGGTATCTGTTATAAGATGCTCTGTCTAAAAACACACTTAACTTAAAAAGCTCTTTTCAAAACAAAACTTTGCCACCAAAAGAAAGCAGCAGTACAGTGCTTGAACAAACAATGCAAAGTATTTTGTATACATACATGTAAAACTGTCATGTTGATTACTCACCATATCACAGAGCCCAATCCTGATCCCAAGTTGTAAATAGATCGTGGTACAAAGTCAGGGACACGACTTGATATCTGCAGAACCAAGCATGACATCACAAAACCAGCTTAAAGAAACACTATTTGACAGTTCAGGAATTTAATTAATTTACTTCCTAGAATTTTTTGCTTTTTTATAAGCAAAAATACCTTAGGAGCTCTGTGCACAACATTAATGAAATATCTTTCAAGAACCGGCACTGTGCATACATGAATATGCTATTAGATTACCAATGGGGAGAGAAAAAGAGTAAAATCTGTTGGAGCTCAGAAGAAGGCAATACTGCACCTCATTAAAACACTGCAAAATGACTGCATAATCCGATGCCATCCGTGCTGTGAGATGGAGTAAACTCTTGTATGCATCGTACCTAGAACAAAAGGACAACACTTAGTCCTGGTGAGGCAATTGGATGATATCACATTTAGCAGAACATGAAAAGAAAAGTAGCATTACTGATGATGTTATCTTTGACATGACTCCATAATCTCATTATTGATTTGTATGCACACTTATAAGCATCCTCCTTGTACAATTAAATTATGCTCTAGTATGTAACAAAGAGGAATGAAATGTGAAAAAAGTGAACAATGAAATGGTGCTAATGTTGTTTTATATAGATATAGACAAAGTGAAAAAAAAATCACCACTGCCTGGCAGCCATTTAATACATCACATTATTACATAAATTATATGATTTGGTAATAAATATCTCAAAATTTTACAAATTGTACTAATAATCTCACAGAAGATATCATGTGGCTTATATAATGTAACAAAACCTCACAAAAAGAAAAAACAAGATTATAACATCCCTTACATGACTGGCTTCCAGTGATATGTCTTTCTTCGAAGCTTCTGTAGAATTTCATCTTTTTGAACAGGAATCTCCTTACCTTTTTTACCTTAAAAATGCAAACAAACTGTTTTAGGTTTATTGCCAATGTGGACTACTTCCTTTTGTGTAAACATACAAACATACTTCTGATCAAAAGTCTTTCTTTTTCTTACATAAAACCCTAACACCTAACCAAACAATTTCTTAAATTGGGTCTGTTCTGATTGCAATGTTATTAAACTGTTGTCAACACTCATCCAATCTAAGTTACTAACATATGATAAGAAAACAAAATGGGAAAAGTGATACATTTTCCAATGATCTGGGTAGAAATATAAAGGTTTTCTGAATGATACAGCCTACAGTATAGTGTCTGAAAAAGAATAACTATAATCAGGCTGTGAAAAATATTCCTTACTCTGCCTTTGCACCAATTACTTGCAGGCTGACTAGGTTTCAAGCTTTCTCAGACTGACCTACTTACTGCTTCGTTGGAAAGGAGAAACAGTAGATATCAATCAGCCATCTTGGAACTATAGGAAATGCAATCTTCCTGCGACCCCTCCCAAAAAATCAAAACTATTAGGCATTACAGAAGCATATGTATCAGAAACAACACTCCCAGCAAGGAAAACTAGAAAGTGTGAAAATAAATTACAAACTGCAGTACGAACTTCTTTCTGCAATGATCTCTTGTTCCATCTGCTGGGCAAGCTTATTTATTTCAGCATCAGACAGTGGTGCATGGCGACTCCACAGATAATTTGCCAACTTGCCTGCACTGTGAGAGATGTTTTTTATTGGATATTCTGCAGACAAAATTTTGTACTAGAAGTTTTACAATTATTCTTCAGTCTTTTGAGCCAAGGATGGTTTAAAATAAACACAGCGTGACAACAACAACAACAATAGTAATGTGGATTTATGTAGCAGATTTTTAACATTAAAATAAAAAGTCAGTTGTACACTTGACAAAAGTGGTGTTGATGCACTGCTGTAGTATGATGTGCTTTGAGAAGTCAAAACAAGTTTGTAATAAAATGATGACAAAATCTTTAATTTAAAATAATGTTTAAAGAGAAAAATGATGCTTATTTGCTACTATAAGATACGTTCTCTGCATGCGTATTGTCAAGCAGCCATTTTTGTTTAGTAAAATGGTGGCTACATTTATTTGCATGGCTCTGCTATGAGGTACATTGATACTACATTCTCTTTACAAATCTCCGAGGTGGTGGAATTGGAACTAGTGTTTTACACCAAGCCAGCAAACTAAGGCTATATCACGGCAAGGTAGCCCGCCCTGTAAACAGATGCTACTTGCAGAAAAAGAACAGTGTGCCTGAGATGAGAGCTAAACCCAGGACAGCCAAACTTCACTGCATTGGTGACAGGTGCTAACTGCTGCACCTGGATGCCCTACAGATCTCCAAGGAAAAACCTAGAAGAATTAAGTAATATCTAGTTGGTTATGCTGTCTGCAAGCCACAATAAATATCTTACTTTCAATTAGAACTGATGCAGCCTCTGCAAGCCTCTTTGGCACGGTAACTGTGGGAAGTACAATACGACCTGGGTGCTTCTTGTGGTTCAGTGAATCATCAGCTAAGCCTTGAGAGACCCAATGGTCTAGCTGAATCTGTAGTTTTTTGTCTTGTTTCCCTGATTTTTCTTCAGTTGTAGTTGTAACTTCATGTTTTTTTTCCAGCTGCATCACACACAAGTACATGCATACACAGGTAACCATGTTTAAATGAATAAATCTATCTAATGATTTTCAATACAAAAAAAAAAGAGAAAACGGCTACAATCTTCACTGTTAGTATCAGTAAAGTTTAAGAAAGTTTGCCCAGTCACATTTCATCAGTTTTCTTTTACAATACAAAACTTAACAAACACGTTTTAATGATTAAAATTAATCCTTTTCATTTGGTAAAAAAAAAAAAAAATGCCAAAATCTGTAATGCGCATATTCACACTCCTAAGGAGAATGCTCTTAGCACCAAAGAACAAGAACGAAACATGGACAGCATACGAGGGACAGGAAAACTAATAACATGAATTATAAAAGAATAAACAACAGTACTAACGAAGAATAAAATCAAATACAGGAAGCGCAAAAAAGGAACCAAATAACAAGAATTGAGAGAAACATGATGTTGCAAAAAGAAGACGAGCAAAGACTAGCTTTGTGGGAAAGGGTGTTAGGAGTAATGTTCACGGAAAAGGTGCGTTTTCGGTGCACGTTTTATATTTGTCAATGTGACTTTTCATACATTGTTTGTTGGTTGTCTTAATAATTTTCCCTTTCTTGTGTTAAATGTTAGCAAGAGAAAATGGCCTCAAACTAAAATTGTTTATTTGTAAGATTATGCTCACATTTCTTTTAAACCTTGTTGCGGATTTTCGACTAGTGCCGCTGGATGTTAAGGCCGTTAACTGTAATTTTGAATCAGAATAAAAGAACTTACAAAAATCCATATTACTTACCACTGACTGATTAATTTTTCGACAATGTACCGTCCAGCTACGACATTGTTTGCGAATGACATCCACACTCACCGAACTTCGAAACGAAGCTGCCATTTTGGCAGTAACTCTGATTTCATTGACAAAAGAGCTCCCCTTCGTTCCGCAACGCGGTCGCCCACGACGGGCGGGCCGTACCGCAGCGAAACGTGAGTGAGCGCCCGCGCATACGCGAACCTAGGGGAATGTACTCTCCGCGAACTTGGTCTCCCCATGCGTGTATGGGGTGATACCGGCTGCTCTTGATTCTGCCTCTACTCAGAAAGCAACAGCGGTAACATCCACGGGTGGGGTACGATCACAAACAAAGAACGTGAAATGGATGACATAAGATCTTGCACCTGCATTGCTCCTGTAAACATCGCGGTGGTAAAATATTGTAAGGACTTTGTGTGTCACCAGCGGCGGCCTTAGGCATCTGCAAACCGTGCGCCTGCACAGGGCCGCCAATATATATTGAATATAAAACCGAAAGACAAAATAACGACACAGCTGACGGCATCGTGTTTCTTGTTGATTAGCACGCTGTGTTTACGAATGCTACTAGAGTCAGAGGAGTAAGCTTTCAGTATTACAACGTTCTGCCGCATTGAGAATACTAATCAAGTTGTATTGACATAGGCGGGCGGAGGGGCCACCGATTCCTAGAGCCGCCCCAGGTGTCACCTATTGTTTGTAAATTATTATTGTTTGATGTATATGTTTCGAATTTTTAGTAATTAAACCTTTCTAGCTGTAACAGAAATAGCAGAAGTAACTAGTTCACATTTTGTGATTAAGTAGCTCAGCATTGGAAGTTCATGACATCTAGATGTAAGATATTCCATGTTTAAAAAAATTTATAGAGATGCCTATCAGCTTAATTTCCACAAATAACTGTAGCATAAACGATTTAAAATCTTTCCACAAATGTATGAAAATAATTTCTGAAAAAATCAGCAACAGTATTCCCATTGTGTGATAGGTCTTCAGAAATATTTGTAGTGATTGTGCTTTTGATTATTCAGATTATATGAAAATTTTGGAACAATTTTATTTCAGGAGGGCCCATCACACTTTGACATAGGTGCTATGACAACTGAACCCCCAACCACCCAAAAAAAACAACCTCTAACCCTGATCCTAACTCAAATCCTAACCCTAAACTACTCCCAATCCTAACCATGATCCAAACTTCTTTTTCCATTTTGTAAAAAGTGTCATGGCATCCTGGGCTCTCCAAAAATAATGTCAAACTTTTATATGTTTCAGGGGGAAAGAGAGATGAACATCTGATTTTACCAGTGAATTCATCTGTTAGTGTGACACTAGGTCTGAATGAGGTATGCATCTTCTATAGTAATTATGGTGTTCCTTTCTCTGTCACAACTTGGTCATAGTCCCATGAAATAAGGGTAAAATTAGAAAATAATGTCTTTTGAAAAAGTTATAGGTTTAATAATTTATTAAATTTATGTCATTATAACCGCATTTACAATTATACACAATGATCTGAAAAATCTAGACCTAATCAATTGCCTTTGTGTGAAAACACATCAACTAATTTCTACATCTATGTTTATGCAAGTTTACACCTGAGTGGCTTATGTCATTGACTACCCTCAGGGGGTGGGGGATGGGGCAGGTACAGACACATCAAAGTCAGCACATTCCCAATTCTTATGTTAAAGGAGTGCCCTGTCTGAACTCTACTATAGCACAAGTCAAGACTGAATGTTGAGTGCATCTCCTTGGTCTCCATAGGTAGAGTGTGTGCGCACGCGCAGAGTTTATTGCACACAGGCATGGGCAAGAGAGCAGCAGCCATCTCTAAGATATATTCCTAGTGCTATGTCACTTATCAAATAGATTCTAATATTACCTGGACATATGATGATAACTGTTTGGTGTCTGGGGTGGTCTGTGCAGATTCTTGCTCAGTTTCTTATTCATGCAGCTAAAATAAAATGCATGAGCATATTCTTAAGAAGCCAATAAGTAGATGAAGCACTGTGAAGAAGTCACATATAGTTCGGTCTAGTTCATTGTAGTAAACTGCCGAAAATAGCTACAGAAATGTTTTAAATCCTTAACTTATGATTTAACTCCAGACTCTTCTTGTTTCAGCTCCATGCAAAAACAAGTGTTGCTGCAAGCAGCAAGTTTACTGATGACAGACTGTGGCTTAATGGCAAGTAAGATGTCCACTACACAAAATATTTCACTCCCTTGTCCAGTGAAGGCCCAGTGAGGCCATTTCTGCATTTCTGCAATAGCTTTTGTGATTTTCTGGATGACTGATGCCAGGCTATGAATCTGAAGTATTTAATTTTTACTGCTGTTTTTGCTACAGTAGATGTGTTATTTTGTACAACAACAACAATTAATAATAGTATGTTTATCATCATCATACTTAATCCTCTTTGTACCTAAGATGGTATATAAGGCATCCATTAGAGACTTTTTTTTTTGTCAGCATCAAGTTTAGCCATGCTGTTCCAGGACAGTTTCTGGTCCTCACAATGCATATAGCCACCCATATATCTAGACATGCACCTGCATGCACTCATTACAATGCAAAGTTAAGGTAATCAGTCAAAAATAACTGCTGATAACTCATATCTGTTTTACTTGTGTTCATTGTCCAGGGAGCAGTCAGTAGGGAACCCTAGAGTACAAAATGTTCTCAAGGAGGGTAAGTAACCAAATGCAATTTGAATCTGCTGCAGCTGAGTACTGGGGAAAGAAATATCTGCAAAGAAAGTATTATTTTGAAAGTGTGTAAACAGTGTGGCGACCATAAAATTAGGCTCTAATGACTGCTGTTCTCAGAAAATGTAAACTAGGGAAATATCTGTAATGCTGAGCAACAGTAGATAGTTTGACAGACTTTGGCAAAGTGTTTCTTTGATAATGCTTGATAGCAGATGTGCAATTTATATAGCACATAATCATTATTATTAGTGTAATACTGAATGCATTTTATCAGGAAAAACAGTTCTGCTGTTGGGGACTTAACAGCAGCATTTTGTATGGCAGCTATAGTGAATGCTATAGCATTACTTTGTAGGGCAGTTTTTGATATAATAGCATTACTTTGTATGGCAGTCAGGCAGAAGACTGGCCTTACCGGGATGGGTGATGGTGCAGAGGTCAAGGTTCACATCTGCTCTGAAAACAACTTTCCTACTGCAGCTGGTCTGGCATCTTCTGCTGCAGGTTATGCATGTCTAGGTGAGGAAACTTCAGACAAAACACCTTAACACCTAACTCATCAACGCACCAACACCTAACTCACCTACAAATCAGCACCTAACCCATCAACTTCGCAACATCTCTTTTCTCGCTTCCTGTGCAGCCTTTCTTCCCTTAACTTATATAATCACACATTTTCCTTTCTTGTTCTCTTGGTCTTGTTCTTTTATTTACTTGTTCCTGTCATATTGGTGTATCTCATCATATCAGTATTTCCCCTTTTTTTTTTTTTTTTGTCAGATTCTTTTTTTTCTTTCCTTGTACCTTCCCTTTTGTTAACTCTCTTGTGTTTGGTAATAAATTGTGACCTGTGCTTACTTTTTTCTTCATGCCAAACCATCATGATTCTCAGATTCTTGAAAACTTCATAATTTACTTGTGGCTGTCATCTATGTTTATGCTTTCTTCATAACTTTATGATAGTAATTTTTGTGTTTGCTGCCCGTGATAAAAAATTTTTTGTTCCTGTTTTATTTCTTCAGTCTACACACTTGCCAATTTGTATAAAGTGAATGGCGAGCTCTCGCTAATTGCAAGGTGAGTAATGGGATAAAAAGTCGCTAATTGCAAGGTGAGTAATGGGTTTAAAAGACAACTTAGATATGTAATATCCAGAATGTATCTTCTCAACGAACCTCAACAGCTCCAGCACATTGCAGTATGCCTCGTACTCCAAGCATGTGAATAAAACCATGCAGAACCTCTTTTATGTATATCTCCACTGGCTGCCTGCGCAGGCTCTGTTTCTTATTATTCTGACTTACCTGATACGCAGGTATCTGTATTTCTGCAGACGATCGTCTTTTTTTTTCTGTTCCAAGAATCAAGACAAGAACATTTTATGTACAGATGTTCACCCATTCAGCATAAACTTGTTGGAACTCCTTTCCTCATTGAATATGCCACCAGTAGACATTCAAATCTTTTTAGATGTACCTTTAATACATAGTTGCTTGAAAGACGGAGTTTTTAAGCTGCATATCTCAGCCAGGCTATAATTCCGTATCATCTAAAGGCTTCACTTTGTTCATTTGTTGTACAATTTTTGCTGTTCATATTGTTCATGTACTTGATTAGCAGATTTAATGTTATTAATATAATCCTGTAATACTTTTTTAATACAGAATTTATAATTGTTTGTGTAGGGCTGCATCTGTAAAAATAATCTAATCAGAATTTAACTTTTCAAAGTTGTTAGCGAAGAAATTGATCAGGATTTCATCAAGTGGATGTGATGAGATCAGCCAGAGTGGAAAATGTTTCAAACTTTATGAGAACGAACTCTGCTGTCAGCAGATTGTGCTCAGATTAAATTAGCTGTACAACCAGTAGAGAACCAATATTGTCATGGAATGTTTCTTACTGTCAATGTTTTTTGAGGCAAGGATCAGGAAGTGCATGTCGAAGCATTTATGGAGGCTTTGTTTTGTGGGAGATGGGAGAGCGCCCTGATGGAATGGATTCTGTGGCCAGACAAATTGCACCTGCTGATCACTGGCCAGATCTTCGCATTCTTATCCTGGTGGTCAGTTCTGCTTTTTATATTGACTAAGCTGTACTGAAAGCTTCTCACCAGTGACTAGTGCTGGGGATGGGGAGAGCAGAGAGTAGAGCAATTATGTCCTTGTAATAAGGAGACTGAGCAGACAAACTGTAGGTGTCATGCTAGGGATTGTGGTGGAAGGTGGTGGGGTAGTTCCAAAGAGTTGAAGTGAGCACTAGATGCATGTTTTGCCTGTAAATAAAGACTGAGTTTCATTAATTTCTTATACATGGTAATGAAAAAAAACCTGGATGTTTATACATGATAAAGTAAGGGAGAAGTGAAGTACCTGGGGATTTGTTTCTGGCATCAGGTGAGTGACCAGAAGAAGCAGGTAGGATCCACGGAGGGAATGCAGACCACAGTGATGACAAGTGAGCTTATGCAGCACAGAATTAAAATGGTGCCCAAGCACACACAAGACATCATCAAAGCCATTCAAGATAGAGATTTTCCCACTTTTGCCAAAATCACAATGCAGGTAAGAGCTAGGCATGATTCACTTGATTTAAATAATAATAAAAAACAACAACTACAATGCCATCCAAAACATACATTCTCACACACAAGTATGCACAAAGAGTGGAGGCAAAATACCATTAAGAATCAGCAATCGGGGTTACCTGCCCTTAGCTCATGGCCTGTACGTCCTGCCCCGTGGCATGGTGGATGGTGATGGATTCCACCCCAGGACCAGAGCTTATAACATGGCTGTTTATTGTGTGGTGGACCTAGCATTCAATACATTGGGTGCTTCCTACTGTGGGTACCACCTGCTATCCTGACCCATCCTGCTAGGAACACTGCCATTTGGTCCATAACTGCTTATTCATCCAAGGAGAATCCAAGCTTATTTTGAAGCGAAACTCCATATCTGGAGGCCATTCTCCTATCCACCACCTTGAGATACACTGATTTAGGAGTGGTTGCCACATTGAGGATAGCCTTGTCCCAGGAAATAAAAGAACAAACAAATATGAGAATATTATCTGCCACATCTACATGCCTATTCCTTGTGCATTTGATATTTGACATAACTGAGTCTGAACAAAGGCATAAGTCAGCGTTTTAGCTTATCAACTGTTATGTAAAATTAATCTGACATGGCTGCAAAAGATAAGCAGCATATGTCAGAATCATGACTTTTCAGTGAGTCTCCTTTAGCAATAGTCTTATTGTGAATAGTCTGTGGTTGCAGACTGATCAATAAGTTTCTGTCATACTTTGATATATAAAATGATGTGTAATGGCAGGTAATTTGTCATGTTAACATACTGTTGACAGGAGAGCAATCAGTTTCATGCAGTTTGTCTGGACACGTATCCTCCCATTTTCTACCTGACGGACACATCACGACAGATCATTCAGTTGGTGCATGCCTACAATCAGGTGCATGGTGAGGCAAAGGTGGGTACTGCCTGACATCAACACCATATGACTATATGAGTCTGACAACACTATATAGTACCAACACTATGTGACTATGTAATACCGACACTGTATGAAGCTATTATATAATTATATGAGGCTAACATTATATACACATCTACATGTACAAGCTTTGTTTACTGTTTTCCAGAGGATACGATTATCAACTGAAGATAAATAGTTACCTTAGGCCTAGGCAACATGGGGAACTAAGCAGTCATCTCCATAGTTATAAAATGATGTCCAGTTTTGCAAAACAATGGGTACTCTATAAACAACTTGTTACCTAGACATAAATACTGAATTATATATATATAAATGACTATATGATTACTTCTAATTATGTACTTCTTGATATTAGGTACATTGCTATTTTGTGCAGTTAGCCTATGGCACAACTGCTATGATTTCTGTGCCTGATTAGTGTGAGATGATTAATGTTTGACTGCAATGGCTGCTTCTGTCTTGCACCAAGAGTGACAGCCTGAGGAAAGATCGGCATGAATGGCCAGCCCTTGGACAGGTGTCACACACAATATCCTGAGATGAGGTCCAAACCCATGGCTTGTGAAGTCATGGCCATCATCAACTTCCAATGCAGGAACAAACAAAATATCGTCATCAGATTCAATTATTTTGAAGACACTGAGTTGCATGCAACAGGCATGCCATACACTGCATCTCTTCTCTCTATTTAGGTCATTCCTGTTTAGGGAACATTAGGGCAGGCAGTACTGTGCTGGTGTGTTAGAGTTGGTGTCTTCTCCTACATCAGCATTCCATTCACTTTGTTTCTCACATCATTAGGTTGCCTACACATTTGATGCTGGACCCAATGCCTGTCTGTACCTGATGGAAAAGGATGTGTCTCCTTTTCTGGCCCTGGTCCAGCACAATTTTCCATGTAACAGTAAGGCACCAGATCAGCCTTTCATTCGAGGACTACCTGTCACTCCTGCTTCTCTATCTCAGGTAAAACTTCTGGTTTATTTTCTGCAATATGTTGAATCAGCGTGGACTTATTTTAATTTTTATGTGCTCAGGTGCTGAAACATTACATTAGATCTCAGGTTTGTTAGTACCTTTATTAGTCTAGCTCAAGAGACTTATTTTCCTGTTTCTCCTTGAACTTATGGTTCAATGTTTGGTTTTGAAGGGAACCAGGGAAACTAAAGTGGATGCATTTCTCTTCCCTTATTCATGTCTGAAGGATCAAAATGATCATGCTTGTATCTTTAATTTCTAGACTACACCTGGAATGTTTCAGAGTGAACTAGGCCAATACCCATTTTTCAACAGTGAGGGTGCTGTGCAGTATATCATTCATACACAGGTAACTCTTTGTATGCCTGTCAATGAACATGGAAATCTGGAAATATGCTTTGATGAGTCATATCCTAGTATTAATCATAAAACTGGACACCATACAAAATGTTGACAACTATAGGACCTCCGGTTTAATCAAATACTGTTAATTTTCTATCAGTCTGTTGTAAAATTGTCGGACCGCTCTGCATATTACAAATGGGAATTAATTTGCTGGGTGTCTTTTGCTGCAGATAGGGTCAGGGCCATGTGTTCTGCAGGATGAGGAAGACAGTCTGTTGGATGCAGCAGGTTTACCCAAGCATCTTGCCCCCTGACACCTTCTCCAAGAAGCCGACCAGCAACAGGAAATTACTGCTTGCTTAAATTATTTCTTTTAACATATTTATCCAAACCGCTGGATAACAAGATTAAGCCATTCCTGAATGCTCAAGATCTGACCACATTTTATCCAGCCCAGCTTAAAAAGTTCAGCTGACTATATGTTTTACATCAAGCAGTTTGGAAGGTTTTTTTTCATCTTAACTGATGAATTATCAAATCAGATCATGTGCATGACTGCTGTAGAAAACTTTCATCTCTTATGAGTTTTCATGGCTATGAGATCATTGTTTGGAATAGTTAAGACAGTATTATGTATGGTCATTAATAAAACTGAACAGGATAAATTGTTTTTATCTATGCTTACTGCACGTGTTTATGACTGTCAGTGCAAAAAGACATTCTCCACAATTCTGAAGCATACTCTCACCTTTTATTGAGGAAAAATTGCACTGACCATTTCTTAATAGAGTTTATATCATTAATATCCTTGGCTAAACTGTGCTGCAAGCATCTTAGACAAGTATATCAAATCACATTGTCAGAAACTCTCATAAATGTGGCACAAACATCAGATGGGCTATGCTAATTTGTGCTGCATGCCTGTTGCTCGACATGGATTTGCCATGGACATCACAGCTCTATAATTTAAAGTCTGAAAGTTTCTGGTCCACAAAAGTTCACTTTTTTGCCAATCTTAGTATATATACATTACAACACTCTCTCTAAAGCATCATACAATGTACTTTGAAAGTTACTCATCGTTTAGCTTACAGGAGCAAACAATATTTGACCTTTCTTGGCCCCCCCACACACACACAAAAATGTAGTTTGTTCCCTTTTTTATGGTTTAACCCAGCATTTTTAATGAGGATGGTACTCATCTCCATTCTCCCTGCTATGAAGTCTGATACCAATTCCCAACAGGTTGGTCATCTGGGGATAGTTTTCTGCACCACATGGGTCTTTGCTTCTCTACTCTTTGTGTGTGCTTACATTATTATATGCCTTGCTTTTGATGTTTACTGAGTTTGGCATTTTCTGAACATTCAGTATCACTTCTCTAGGTTCAGGAAGTTCTAGGAGACATTAGACGTGAGTGATGATCGATGTATCAAAAAACAAAAGTAGTTCTATGCAGACGGTAAACTGAAAATGATTGCATATTACAACACAAAGCTACCCCAGAGACTTTAAAGTCTCTGGCTACCCTGAAGCACAAAATGAAGTACATGCATGCCTTAGTCACTGTTCACAAGTTTTGGGGTGCAGACTGATGTCTAATTATCCAAACAGCATGATGATTTTCACAAGATGTTACATCCAAAAAATCATATATTCGCTCAAAGTAGAGGCTGATTTTTACTGTTCTGAATGAATTTCTGGAAACGTTAACGTACTGGGAAGGGGCATGGAGACTGGTAATTTATGTCGGCAAAGCAACCGGCTGTGTAAACATCCGTAACATAAAGAAAAAGAACAGCCTGTTGGAGACGATATGTGAACCCAAGACAACCAGTCTTCACTACATTGGTGACAGGCGCTAACCATTGCCGTTACTGGAAGGTACACTTCGATAAAACATAAACCTGACTAAACCAGCCTTTCTCAAGCTTTTTATCATCGGCGGTAGTGAAAGCTGCCTAAACATGCAGAATATTTATGTCGTTTCCTTGTAAATATTTTTTTTGTTTTTTTGTCGTCTGGTAGGTCTCTTGGCAGAGTTATCTTTCCGTCGCCAGATCTACTCATGTCAAACATTTCTCGAAAAGTTGCATCAGAAATATCGGCGTTCATTTTTTAACCAACACAACAGCATAGAAGTTTATTGCAGAGGACAGAGCCACCGCCAAAGCAGTGAGGGGGGCCGATTCTCACTTGGTGCAAGCATTGTATCACCGGACGCTTCAGTGCGTGCACGTGTGCGTGACGATGGCGGCCGCGGGCGAGGTTCTCAGCAAAAAGTAAGAACACTGTATAAACCATTTATACCGTTGGTATCACAGTTGTTAGAGGTGTTAGTGAGACAAGCCGACTCTCAATCGTTTTACTGTTGACAACCCCTCCCTGGGTCTCTCTTCGACAGCTTGCTGCTGTGCAGTTTCATCATCTATCAAAAATCTGTTGGCGAAACTAACCGATTCAGAAGTTTGTAAATATGCGGTCGTAAAATACACAGTGGACTGCAATGTTTTTGCTGTCAAGTGTTTAGGAATACCCCTATTTCATGTTATGAATATAATATAATATACATGGTGCGGTTCATTTTTTCTGTGTTATCATTTTGCACAGACGGTAGTTTGAAGATGACATTAGTAGCAGTTAAAGCTAGTACTAATTAAAGCAGTAGCTGAGATAACTTGATTGAAAGGTATTAATTTCAGAGGCTATAGCAATAAAGCGATAGTAAGTCGTTTCCCAAGTATAAGAACTCAAGGAGAAGCATCTTGTTTATGAAGTTATAAAGGGGTGTCCAGACCTGCAGACATGTCTTCATGTTTCTTTACCCTAAGACAGTTCTTTATAATTACAGCTCCAGGGGTAAGACAACATTACAAGGTTTGAACACCCCTTTATAACTCCAGAAACCAGACATTCTGGAGTTCCTCATGTTGTTTTATAGTTTAGCCCCAGTGGAGTAAAACTTATAAAAACAAATACATTGCCCTTGCTTTTATTAAGATCTGCTCAGCTGGCATATCTGGTTGTGTGGACAAAGTTTATGCAAATTTTTTCATATTTTAGCCATAACTAGATGATAAGATCAAAGTGTAAGGTGACCAGACGTCTCGCATTAGGCGGGACAGTCCCGCTTTTGAGTGGCGTTCTTTGACGGTGACTCTGGTCACCTTATCAAAGTGTGTTCTTTTTAAGAAAACAGTGCTATTGTACTTTATTAGAGACAAAATGTTTAGGATTTCAGGTGGAAGGGTTGTGGAATAGTTCCGTGTTATCAAAGGGGGCTTGACATCTTGTTAATGTTTTTAATGGTAGGTTTTGGGAGCTGTGAACTGTGAAGATACTGGTTTGGGATAGCCTTGAATGGCCTTGACCTTAGAAATGTCCATGAGGACCTTGCTTCTTCTGCGAAGCTGCAGCCATATTTTGAATGCATCCAAGAACTGCCTTTCTAGCAGAAAACTCTGTCAGACATATTTTCAAACTCCAAAGAGCTGCTTTCATTCATCTTTTGTTTCCTATGCAAAATCAAGGTAATTCCCACTGTTCTGTAGTCCTGTCACTCATAGTCTGGATCTCTTGTGCTGCTTTCTCAGGAGAAATATCTATGAAGTCACGAAACTGAAAAGTCTTAGAAAGTCATGTCGTGTTCTGCTTTTGAAAAGACCACACACATATTTTATGGGAATGGTTTGCCCATGTTGCATGGCTATTACTAAAGGAAGCAGTTTTTTTTTTTTAAGTAGACTTGAAGTTAACTAGATAAAACCAGCTTGAGATAAGTATTCAATAAAGGTACCGCAGTCTGCAGAGAATCATCAGAATTTGTAAAGATAATTTATGATACCGAGGAAAATGTTCTGCTTCAAGGATTTAGGTAAATCTTATTGTCGAAGATTGTATTGGCCTTTCTTAAGGATGACTTACTGCCACAGATATTTCAAAATTTTATTGTTATGATGAAAGGGTCTTTCTGAAAAGCACTGAAAAAGGAATTCTAAAAACACCTGAAAACCAATACTTTACTGTTGCATAAAAAGAATGTATTTGAAGTCTTTGTATTCTTAAATTATTAGTAAATTGGTAAAAAGTGATGCCTATTTTAAAGATTTTTTGAATGCATTGTTTTAAGATTATTTGTTTTTGAATGCCTGTTTTCCTGTTTTATTGGTACCCTGGACAATTACATCATATACAGTTAACATTTCATCATAATACAGGATTTTCTTTTTTTGCTTGGACAATTACTAATCTAAAAAGGATGAATTCATAAACCTGAAAGACCACTTGAAAATTATGCTAAAAAAACAAAGTGCAAGCATCTGTGAATTATTGTGTTTCACCAACTGATTGAGATAATACCTGTTTTGTTTTAGTGAGTTGAAAAGACGTTTAAAAGCAGAAAAGAAAGCCAAGGAAAAGGCAGAGAAGGAGGTGGCCCAAGAGACTGCAGCAGCTGCCAAATCAGAAAAACCCAAACTTCAGGAAGATGAGGAAGAGATTGATCCCAATGTGAGATAGATTCTCCTTGACATGGTATTCTGTCTGTCACTAGTATGATGATGATAATGTCAAGACTTGTAATACTACAGAATTTTACTCTTGTAAGATTGCAATCACAAAGATTGAAATATTTTAAATAGATGGCATCTTAACTCATTCAAAACAGGCTACCACTCTGAAGTTTAACATTAACAATCAGTATGCACAAATGATGGCCTGAATAATGTTACATTTTGACTGCATGCTGTTGCGTGTGTGTGATTTTGCCTTAACAAAGTGGCAGATTTTATTGTTTTTCTTTTTGATGTCTAGGAATATTTTCGGCTTCGGTCTCGAGCTGTTGCACGACTTAAAGAAGAGGATAATAATCCCTACCCTCATAAGTTCCATGTCCAGATTTCACTGGAGACCTTTATAGAGCGCTATGAAAGATTACAACCAGGAGAGATGCTGGAGGAAGATATTACGGTGGCAGGTAAGGAAGTGTGTTGATACATGAGTATTCCAGATGTTGAATGTGCATAAAAAGGTATTTTTGATTTTAATAAGGGTAAGATTAATGAAGATTTGGAAACGAGTGCCTAACTCAAATTAGAATTTGCTTATTGCTAACATCATGCCTGTGGATGTACCCTATTGATTTTGGATGTTGTATATACAACTGACAGAACACATTCGTAGGATTTGTTGCTTTGTCAACAGAGCCAAAGAAAACTTTTATACATGTGTGTGTTTGTCCAAAAAAGGTCGCATCCATGCAAAGAGATTGTCAGGGGCCAAACTCATTTTCTATGATCTCCGAGGAGAGGGAGTGAAAATTCAAGTGATGGCAAATGCTAAGTATGTTGCTGTTCATAAAGAGTTTTGTCGACTGAACAATTTTTATAAACACTTAAAGTAATTTCCTACAAATTCCAGTTAAAGTTCTGATGGTTAGTCTAGAATTAATAAAATTTGTATATGTGTGTGTGTAGGCAGACTTTCTTGTGTATGATTATCACCATCAGAGAATAAAACTTAAAACATTTTTATCAACAGGTGAAAGATGGGAATATGCTTGGCAATTAAAGTTTGTGTGTCAGCTTTCTTGTAGTGTCAGTGTGATGTGGACATGTTTATGATTAGTTATACTTGCACATGATGTGTTTGTGTAACTAAATGTTTTTGATCTTGGTCAGGTACTATTCATCTGATGATGAATATGAGAAAGTAATAGAAAAAGTGAAGAGAGGTGATATGATTGGTGTACGTGGAAAACCAGGTAGGCTTCTGCTTTACCTGCTTGGTGTTTTTATGATTTTTGCATGTTTTTCTTCCAACAAATGAATTGGAGATTTTCAAGTTTTGTAAAATACTTTTCACAATATTACATTTGCTATTTAACTGTACAGTGACCTCTTCTGGTTAAATATTTCTGTATATTATAGTGTGTTTGGTGGAATTGTCTTATGCTATTTCTGCCATTTAAGAATATAAGTACCTTAAGTTTTGAAATAGTTGATAAGCAAAACTGTAATATAACTATTATTGCAGCTAAAACCAAGAAAGGGGAACTAAGTATTGTACCTGTGGAGATGACACTTTTGTCCCCTTGCCTCCACCAGCTGCCTCACCTGTACTACGGGCTGAAGGACAAAGTATGATACAGGGTGTATGATACAATAGAAGAGAGTATAGAATTTGTTTAAATTTGCAGAGCATGAGGGGAACATGAATACTACAAATAAATTATTGTGTAGGATAGACCATAAAGGACGCAAAATATTGTTTATGTTAATTTAACTGGTTTTATTTAATTTGGAAATAAGAAAAACACATCGTCCATTGAAGAGCAGTGGTGTAGTTCAAACATAATAGTGTTAGACTTTAAAATAATTCTTGCAGCTTGTAAGGGCAGTCTAATGGCACAACACAAGTGCCTTCACTATTATAGCAAGGATTGTCTAGTTCAGATCTCGTCTAAGCCATGCTGTTTTTGGGTCTTTTTTAAAACTTTATTTCATGACACAATATATATATAATACATTAATACCAAATTACCGTAGTGCTTCAGCCGTACCATGGCTCACACAGAAGTAATAAACCTGAATGAAAAAACACAAAAACAAGCACGCATACTGTCAACCAATTGTACAGGTTATACAATTTTTCTTACCAATAATTATTTAGTACATATTATACACAAGTTCATATCTGTAAAACCCATGTTCTTTCTCTTTATGTGGCACTTGTTTACAGGGTCACGTTCTTGGCTGTGATACAGTCTGAGCTGATGGCTCCATATAAAGCACCAATTACCCTTCCTTTCCCCATCCCACACATCTCCCTCCCTGCATTGATGTAAGGGTTTACCATTGTTTGCCCTGTACTGTAGACAGATAGGTGAAGTTATCACAGACTTCAATGTTTTTTTGAAATGATAGTGTATTTGTCTCCAGGAGAAACGATATCGACAACGATACCTTGACCTCATCATTAATGACAATGTGCGGCACATATTCATCACTCGTACCAGGGTCATTAATTACTTGCGGCACTTTTTCAACGGGCTTGGTTTTCTGGAGGTACCTTGATTCTTTGTTCTGTTTTGTTTCAGTCGAAATGTATGAGTGAAAGAAGACTATTGTAAACTGTAAAATAAAAATATTTTACAGAACTCTGAACCCGTTTGTACAAATCAGTGAAAAGTAAGCTAACCTCAAAAAAGGAACAAAATGCCCTTCTTGTGTTGAGAACTGTAGTTCCTTACACTTAGTGATGGAGAAATTAACTGAGCTAGTGCATGAACTTAGCTTGATTGACTGGAGATAAAGTAAATCGGTAGAATTTCTATTTTAGCTGCATCTCAAGGAAGTTAGTGAGGATTTGTACTTTGATAAAATCAAAAACTTCCAGTTGCTGTACTATTTGATGCTTACAGTATTATCTGTGGAAAAAGACAAGATGAAGTGTGCTGTATCAGACTTTTCATATATTACCTTTTTACGTCTGTTTTTCTGTCATCAGGTTGAGACTCCTATGATGAACATGATTCCAGGTGGAGCCACTGCCAAGCCATTCATCACTCATCATAATGAGCTTAACATGGATTTGTTTATGAGGGTTGCTCCAGAGCTGTACCTTAAGGTAGTGTTTGTGTGTGGATGTGCATGAATGGTATTCTCCCCCAAAAGGGTGGATGTTACTCAAACAGAAAGTTCCTTAAAATTTGAAGGGCAGTGCTGTACTGCCCAGCATGCACAAGATTATGAACCAATGGCACCTTTGTGTATGAAAGAGCTATTTGTGATAAATAAGTAGTGCCTGTGTTGTACTAAATTAAGATTTGAGTACATTTTGTACATCAAGTCATATGTTCATTATGTATAATGATGAACATTCAAAATCAATATGTTAAGGCATCAATATTTAAGGCTAAATTTATGTTACCCTTGCTCGCTAAAGTTAAAAAAAAAATTTGCATTTGATTCTTCACAGAAATCTGAACTTAGCCTGTCCCATTAAAAACAAAAAAGTTTGAGGGTGGTAGTTCACAACTTTGTGGATTTTAAAGAGTTAAGTGGCAGACACTGCAGGTGTTTCTTGTTATCTCAAGTTATCCTGTTATCGGTTTTCAGTGGGCCAACTTTATGAGGAATATTCCATCTCTTCTCCCTCTCTGCCTTTTCTACCTCAACCCTCTGAGGGGTTAAGTACTTTGTCAGCAGCTGGTGGGAGTGTACCATATAGGTTTTGAACTTGCTGATGTACTTCTAGCCACATATGCCAGTGCTCTGCTTTGACCTCCAAAACGATTAGTGTCTGAGCTAACCATGTGTCTTGCAGATGCTGATTGTTGGAGGTTTCGATCGTGTGTTTGAGATTGGAAAGAATTTTCGCAATGAGGGCATTGACCTGACTCACAACCCAGAGTTTACAATGCTGGAGTTCTACATGGCATATGCTGACTATAACGATCTGATGCAGCTTGCTGAGGAATTGCTGTCAGGTACAATGATGTTTTATTCTGACATCATGAGTGGTTAAAAAAAAAATTTTTTTGCATCATCCTCAAACCTATTTTCGAGGCCTCAAAAAGAAAAACTTCTTCATGGTTTTGCATACATGTGTCATACTTTTACTCCTAACTGTGTGTTAAATGTCTTTATGAGTATGTATGCCTGCCCTTGTGAGCGAAGACAAATTTCTGTCCTGGGTCTCCTGGACAGACAAAAAAGTCTGTTTTGATTTGATTTGATTTTGATTTTGATTTGATACTCCCAGTTGTACTTAAGTGTATGACATCACTTGCATTCAGTGGGTCTCCAGCCATGGCTTTTTTTTAATCAGAATACCTGTCTGATTTATCTTGAAGTTTGGGCTAATCTAATTAATGTTTGTCATTGACAGGGCTGGTGAAACACCTGACAGGAGGCTACAAGGTTGTGTACCATCCAGAGGGGCCTGAGGGAGAGGCAGTGGAAATAGACTTCACTCCTCCTTTCAAGCGCTTCAGCCTTGTCAGAGATCTTGAGAAATCACTTGGCATCCAGTTTCCTTCTCCAACTACTTTCAGCACAGAAGGTAGGTCAGCATGAAACATTACTGTACAATTTGCAAGGGATTTTAGTTGTTACGCACAGAAAGCTTTAGATGAGAGAGCACTGGAATGTATACCTCTATGCTTGCACAAAAGCATTTTAAGTAGAGATGTACTTTTTTTTCAAATACAGTTTATATCAACAGTGGTTATTTTCCTTTTGAACAGAAACTCGACAATTTTTTGATAACTTGTGCATCAAACATGAAGTTGAATGCCCACCTCCTCGCACTGTAGCCCGAATGTTGGACAAAGTAAGTTTTTTTTTTTTTTTTTTTTAATTTTTTTATATATGATGCAAGCATGCACTTGCAGTTGTCATGTACATGCCTATATGTAAATTCTATTTACCTTCAGTTGGTGTTTTTGTAGCTTGATTTCTTCAGTGATAGACAAGGTTGAAAAAGATGCTGATTGTTTCTTAGTTTTAAAGATTTTCAACTGTCACAGCTAAGAGAAAAACATTTTTTTTTCCTGCTTCACTGTTGTTATGATGTATGCTAAAAGTAAGTTGTCTGTACAGCTAGTGGGTGTGTTTCTGGAGGAGAAGATCATCAGCCCCACCTTCATCATTGACCACCCACAGATAATGAGTCCTTTGGCCAAATGGTAAATGTGCTAGTTACTTTGCCTCATTACAATCTCTATGATTCACTAATTGATGCATAGTATGATCCTCCTGTAGGTAAAATTGTGTTTTAGGCTAGTAGTACAATTAACCTTTAGTAATTGTATAATTTTAGGCACATAGCACAAATCTTGTTTTGGTGACTGGTCTTAAAGCAGCAGCTATTTCCTTCCCAAGACATCAGCCAGCTTTGTGATTCTTTTTTAGGTGAATGTAGATGATGCTAATAATTGTTCTGGAATGGTCCATATTTTTCCAGGCATCGGTCAGAGCATGGACTGACGGAGCGGTTTGAGCTTTTTATCATGAAGAAAGAAATCTGCAATGCATACACAGAGTTGAATGACCCTGTGATACAGAGAGACTGCTTTCAGCAGCAGGCTAAAGTGAGTTGGCATGTAGACATTTCCTCTCCTTACCTGTGCTTGGAATAACATATTAGCAAACACACCACCATGTACTGTTGCTTCCACTGAACATGAAGAAGATTCGTGTACATTTGTAGTAGTAAAATTTTGCTTCTTGAGCCTGACATGCCTTTATCTTGATATAGGTACATAGGACCTTCCATAGTTTTGCCTTTCGCTAAATGACATTTTCAGTTTGAATTTCAGCTGAAATAATGTGGATACTGAAGTTTACAACTAACATGGACATTCAGATACACAGCAGTGCTTGCTGGAGAATAGTCCATCACAGATTCAGCTGCCATGAGTTGTTAGGAACAAGAGAAATAGTCTCTGTAATTCTAAATGTAACTTAATGTTGACAAAGTGCTGCAGTATAAATAAAATGTTTTTGAACACTTGAACAAAGCCTACTGCATGTCAAAGCCAAGGATAAAAGTATAATTATTTGAGTATTTTGCAGGACAAAGCAGCCGGAGATGATGAAGCTATGTTTGTGGATGAAAATTTCTGCACAGCACTGGAATATGGCCTGCCTCCTACAGGTGGCTTTGGTCTGGGTATTGATCGTCTGACCATGTTCTTGACAGACAACAACAACATCAAGGTAACATTTGGGCTGAGGGCAGGAATGACAAGTGCAGATTAGTGTTCAGTTCCACCAAAATATCATTATTTGCTTGTGACATGAAAAGTGCTGACCAGCACTTAATCATTGACAGACATTTTTAATGCTATGAATGCTATGAATAACATTCATCTCAGTGATGCATAAACCTGCATATGTCACAGTGTGCTGTTGTTAGTCAGCAGTGCTACTGAATGGTGTTTGTTAAACTAAATGAATTAACTTGCATTACATAAAGGAACTGCTTTGCAACAACCTTTAAATGTTCACTCTACCCTAAAACTGATTTACCTCTATTTGTTTCCCAGGTTTGTGCTGATTTCAATTAGATTTAGTTGGGTCATTTGTGTGGACTTATTTAAAGTTGACCAACATGTTCAGAAAAGCACCTGATAGTGAATACACCATTAAGGGCCAAACATTTTGGTCTGGCTGACAGCACGTTTTGTGAGATGCTTCTCTAGCTTCTACTATCATACCTACACTCAGGCCATGCTGCACCACAACTATTTTGTACATGTATAAGGAAGATGAAAGATGCTAAGATGATGCTTAAATCATTCATTTTTTTTTTTGTAGGAAGTGCTACTCTTTCCAGCCATGAAGCCCGAGGAGCAGCGGCCAATGGATAAGAAGGAAGCAGGTGTGGCAGATGGTGCAAGTTAACTGTTCGGTGCTGACTGCAAACCACTAAATTATCTCCACTGTTAGGTTTTCATCATTTAGCACAACTGATCAAGAGGCATTTCTCAAAACAATTGTATTTCTATTGACAAGAACATGTGAAAAGACAAGTTTTGAGTGCTTGGTGCACAGTACATTCTGTTCTGGAAAAAAAAAAATCGCTTGCAAACTTTTCTGTCAGTATGCGTTATCACTTTCCCTCGTGAATATTGTGTAGTGTTGTCTAATTTATCTTGGTGTCTTGTGGAAGTAAAGCTTTTTTCCTCTCAAGATGGCTTGGACGGGTGCTCACTGGTGGTTCTGATAGCCAAGTGGTCAGAATTTAAGCATGTGAGATTTAACCAAGTCCAAGACAAATGTCTTCAACTAAAGTCTGAGCTGTTCCCCTTGTCCGTTTTTTTTTTTTTTCTTTTTTAACTGTAAATGAAAAGGGACAAAATCCAGTCATTTAGCTACATGAATCACACTTGAATAGTCATTTTCAAGTTTATTTTTGAGACTGAATTTCTTCATAATTATGTTTATTCATTTCTACGTAGTATGTAATAATTAAAATGTACTAAATTCAGGACTAGACATTGTAAAGATTATTGTGTGTAAGCCTGTTTTGATATGTTCTGTTGAGAAATACTATTTGATACATCTAATTTCCTTTGAATTTACAATGAAGTGCTATTTTATGATAGAAGAAAGAAGGTATTCCTACTTTATTCCAACTCAGAACTTAAATTATCTTCTGTCATGTTTACTTCTTACGATTTCTTGAATTCATGCATATACTTGGGTATCAAAATCAGATTCGGACTCAAAGTGTGATGGATTTAGCTCTCCAACTTGACACTTGATATACTTCACATTCTAGCAGCTATGGGCATCATTAGCACTGAAATAAACTGATGATGACTCTTTATTTGCTTGTCAGTTGTTTACAGTCTAGTCGTGCAGCTTTTGCAAATCGAGTTTCCTCATCATGTTAGTCTCACCAATGTTGTACACAAAGAAGCATGCTCAGAATAAGCGCTTTATTTGATGTCAAGATTTCTTTGTAAAACATCCTGGTTGCTGAAAATGGGACATTACTTTATCTTAAAAAAAAAAAAAAAAGTCTTGACCCTGAAAGCTGGTGCTGGAAGTAGAGAAGTGATACAAGAATGAAAACAGGATGCATTAGAATAGCTACCTTAAAAAAAGAGGAGGGAGCAAGCATGTTGTGACAGTAGCATGCTGTGAATAACATTTGTCTCTAACACTTAACATGGAAAGCTCAGCCTTATTGAGATTTCTACTACTTCCTGTCCATATTACAAAATCTGTGGAGGTCTCCATGCTATCTTCTGAGTGATAAGGTGAGCAGAAGTCCATATGCTATCTGAGTGACTAGCTGGGTGGAGGTGGACTATCGAAGTGATGAGCCATGGGGTGGTCAGCTGTCTTTGTCAATCTGTGCATCTTGTCACCTCACCACCTGTGCGACCTCTTCCTCCTCCCCTTCCACTGGAGTCAGCGCCACAACAGAGTTATAGTGTTCCCCAAGGCTGTATGTGTGGCGCTGATACCTAAAGAAAAAAAGTAGATTTTGTGCAATTTCAGATTTAGATTTTCACAAAATTCTGTCCTATGACTTTATTAAATAAAGAACCACAACTGCATATATAAACATGGGTTAACTGCAAGTATCATGACATTGTACAGAAAACTATACATACACAAGGATGATGGGAGCATCTTTGTACTCTTCCCCCAGCTGAATAGTAGTTCCTTCAGCCTGCATAACTTCCAAGGGAATCTCTAGCGCTTCAGATAATGCACGAAGCTGAGTGGACAGCAAAAGAATTAAAGTATGTCACTCTTGGCCACAACAGTTTATCTTTTGCTCCCAAAGAACCTGTTCGGGAAAATAATCTGCCCAATAAATATTTCCCTAAAAGTCCAAACTTTGCTCTATGCACAAAACTAAGTGGGGAGTAAAAGAAATAAAAATAAAGATTCCATCATCTGTGACAACTGCAATTCATTAAAAAAAAAAACAACCCACTCTGTTGTAGTATTATATCATGTGAACATATCTCCAAGATTCTCAGGAATGCATAACATGTGGAGCAGTGGCAGCGTATTTGACAAGCACTGAGCAGCAGGAAATAACTTTCTTTACCATTTAAAACTAAGACAAAGCCATTACCTCTAGGTGACCACCCCAGGCAGGTGAGCCAGAAATGTCATCACAGTAACGATCAAATTCTTCTGTAACATGCAATCCAATCACAGCCTCAATGACAGAGTAACATCATTGAATCATCATCATTAAATCCTCTCGTATATTAAATATGCATGTCAATCTATAACTGCTCCTATAAAATATTGTAAGGCCATGGACTGTTTTGAAATGCTCCAAGGCTGTATGGAGTCTTAAAAAAAAAGCCTATGGCTTAGATCACACAAAACTCTTGCACCAACAAATAAATCAAAAATACCTGCTCAGGACAAGTTTTTACAAACATAAATGAAAGCAGTAATTTCCAACTCCTTCCTGTGTTCAGAAATTAATGTAAATTTTTGCCTTAGCACCTCATTACAGCACAGTAGTCATGTTCAATAAAAATTATTTTATGTAAAAACCAACAATAACCTCAAATAACATGAGTACCTGGTGTAAAGGGATTTCCTGTTTTTGCATTGGTTAAGAATGGCATGAACTCTTCTTTTTTTGTCCTCATCAGCAGTGCTGTCTTGTTCCTCAAGGTTTCATTACTCTCCTGTGCACAAATGTCAAAGAGTCAGCAGGGTCTTTTGTATTATTTATCCAGTATCAAAACAAAAGTGGCCATTTAGTTTTATTACAATAATCTAAATATCTAAGTAAAAATGGTACATTCTAACAAGCAGAAGCACAACGAAGCTTCTGTGAAAAGAGTAATTTTAACTTGAGGGTTAACCCAAGTGAGAAATTATTAAAAGAAAAAGCTAGTGCTGAGAAGAATGCAGGTTTATCTCCCTAAGACAAACATAATGATTAACACTTACTTCTATACCCCTTTGGAGTAACTGGTGGCAAACAGCATTGTATAAACTGAAAATATAGAGCTGTTAATACAAAGTGGTAAATATACACAAAAATCTGTAAAGTAAATCAGTTAACATATTACACACATGCCGTATCTGTCTAATGTTCAAGTGCTTCAAATATACTATCAAAGAATTTAATATCATCTAGATGCACAAGTCTTGTGCTATGTATTTTATCATACATTTCGCAACAAAAGATTACAGATCCGCTAACAAGCCCAAAGACAAAAAAGGACATACCAGTTGCCATCAGAGGCTATCTGAAATAGAAAACAAGCTTTATTTTAAACTGTAGGTAGAGTGTGTGTGTGCACGCACATGCAAGAGAGAAGTAGATAATAAGATGGGGTAAGATATGGATATAAAAAAAAATAATCATTTGTAGAGACCTTTTCCCAGTGGGGAAATGGGCTCAATGTACTGTGCATGAAAGACAACAAACTGCGAATCACGCAGCAAAGAAAAATGAGTATCAGTAAACGGATGATACTGTAACAAACAGGAATGAAGATAGATGAAGATGAACTGAGAAGAAAACGCAAGAGTTTGCTTGATCATAAAATATATTTCTTAAAGTAGCGGATTCTAAAGCTGGGCTTAAAAGGTTTGAAAACAGACACAGTTCAAGGTAAAAAAATGCGAATTTCAAACAGCAAGGCCAGAAAAGGAGAAGGGTCATCATGTCCACCATGCTTAGAGCAAGCTGCTGTTGAATTTTACCTGGTGCACCTGGAGGCCTCGTTGAGCTAGCATAGTGGACAATGTCAGCATCTCTTGATGACGAGGGCCCTGCAGGTTTGTCAGTTCCGCCTCTTTAACCCGCTCCTCTCTCTCTCGTTGCTGCATGCTTTTCTTCTCCTGCAACAGGCACCACAATAATGTCAGTCCAGACAAAACAGTCAACATGATGGTTGATGGTGCTGAGAACATCAGCTCCAGATCACATTCACACTCACAGTCCATATAAAATGGTAAACATGGTCGGTGGTACAGAGAATATCAGCTCCAGGCCACATTTTCTCTGACCCACCACACTTTCCCTTAAACATTTGATTTAAATACTGTTTGCTAGCTTGACTAAACAACAAACTATTCAGATTTTCTACTCATGACCTGTAACAAAAAGCGTTCACCCAACCCCATCTGTGGGTGGTACACATTTACGTGTGGCCATTGCCAAACTATGCAGCACCCAGCTTGCGGTATTCATTACACAGTCAACAATGGCTACACAGCCCCATGGCCTGGCGTTTACAGATCTTCGCTACATCTTAGAGAAAATAGCTTCTGATCTGGACCAGCCCTATTACACCTGGAAACAAGCTGTGGAAAAGGTCAGAGTTATGATGAGAACAGCATGGCATGTTTTTATGCACTCTATACTTTGTATGTGCTGGGGCTGATACCTACCTTCTCACTCTGCTGCTAGGGTCATGACACTTGCTCTCTCTCACTCACATGCAAGCATTTAAAGGCTGTTTCATAAGTCACTGTGAAATGCAAACACCCCTATGGCATTGTTCAGCATTTACAAAAGTTGTCAAATGTGTTGCTTGCTACACTATGCAGCAGTAAAGCTTTTTTGGAATTTTCTAGTTCTGTTATTAGCCAAACGAAACAATGAACAGAAATTGCAGTTAAATAAGTATATGGTCTGTATTTCATAATTTGTTCTTACAGGTATTTCTATTAATAGTAGGGCCTCTTTTCGGGATATTCAAGAAGTTACAGGGTGTAACTTATGTGTGCCAAAAGAAAGGTAGCACATTTTCTGTTTGTTTCTTTACGTAATGAATCTGGAAAGAATGCTGTGAAAAAAATGATAATAGATCCTTGCAGCAACACTGTACAGAAATATGACAGTCTGCAAACGTGCTTAACATGTCAAAGCTGCACCAACATGCCTCTAAACACACTTGCTCATTCATTTCTAAGATATAGGTCAGTTAACAAAGCTAGCTGGACAGATGTACAGGTTCCCACAGACAGAAAGCATGCCCCTATGCTTGTCTAATAGAGACTGACAAAATTAAACAAAAAGGAAACAAAAACTACTTCACAAGAAATATCTAATCTAATGGTGATTACAACATTTTCACCATGTGGCTTCTA
Source organism: Pomacea canaliculata (assembly GCF_003073045.1). Taxonomy (NCBI): domain Eukaryota; kingdom Metazoa; phylum Mollusca; class Gastropoda; order Architaenioglossa; family Ampullariidae; genus Pomacea; species Pomacea canaliculata. The sequence goes on from NC_037601.1 coordinate 1,550,468, forward strand.
TTGACAGAGACTGCCAAAAAAAAAACCCCACCAATGTTCTTCTTGATGATCCAATCTTGTTTTATGGATAAGCTGAATTATACCTTTGTTGCAAACAGATTCTCCAGTTCCCTACCCTACACTTTGAATTATCTGAGCAAAACGTCATCACTTGCACTGACTATACCAATCAAATATAATCCCCTTGCAATATTTTGTCATTATTTATGTTACAAGCATTGATGACATCATGACATCCCAACCATTATACTTGTGAGTAAAAGCCACAAGGGACTGTTCAAGTAAATAATACAACTTCAACGATTGAAAATTTGGCTGATGTACATTTCAGATACCAAAAATACAACACTTATTTTGGTATGATCACTAATACATTTAACTTTTAAGATATTGAAAATGAAGAAGCGCTAACAAATAACATAGTTCAAGGTACTTAAAATGAAGAATATCTTATAACTAAGTAACTATAAAGATATTTAAGCTACTGAAAATCAAGAGCTGAGAAGGGCCAGTTAGAAAAATAAGCATTGCCTACCCTGCGTTTTTGTGCTTTGCTTGGTTTCTTTTGCTGCTTGACCATCTCCACCTCATCTTTGATTTCTAACTCACTAGCATCCAGGGTTAGAAAAGCATCTGTTACTTCCTCCACCTGCACAACAAAATGTCGTGTTATAAAAAATAATAGTAATTAGAACCCTTCAACAGTGTGAAATCCCATTATGTAGCCATGATTATCAGGCTAAACATAAGGAATGCTAAAATAGAAGATAATAATAATAAATGCAAAATTTTTAAAGTGCATACTCACACTCCTAAGGAGAATACTCTTAGTGCTTAAGTACAAGAATGAAACATGGACAGCATACGAGGGACGGAAAACAAACAAATAACATATGAACTATAAAAGAATAAACAACTGTACTAAATAAAGAATAAAATCAAATACAGAAAAAACAAAGAGCAACCTAATAACAAGAACAAGAGCTGAGAGTAACATGATATTGCAAAATGAAGGCTGTGACATAGGACTAGCATTATGGGAAACGTTGTTAGGAGTAATGTTTACAATAACTGGATGCGAGAACAGATAGGAAGCCAGTACAGAAAATGAAGGAGAGGGGTGGCATGGTCCCATTTCCTAGCTCTAAGCACCAAACGGGCAGCAGAGTTCTGTACTAGGAGAAAAGCTCTTGGAAAATATATTCTTTCTTCGTCTTTCTTAAAACACACATGCATGCACACATATTCTGACCATGAGCAACCTACAGTTGCAGTGGGAAATGTGTTATTTAAGAAGATATTTCCAGAAGAAACTTGAATGCCTGTACTGGTAACCCTGTACAGGTAGGAGATATTATGGAGCAATAACTGCATAAATAACCTGCACCCTGGGTATTTATTGTGTAATTCTGACCACTGGTACATTGACTGGCTATATGACCAAAGATTACATGATGATCAATAGCCAGAGCTTTAAAATCCTACTGATTAAATATATATACACATTTGGGTATATAATTTGGGGCTGGGGAGAGAGGGGGAGAAGAAACTGTTGGTGAGTTTGTCCACATGTCCCTATTACTAAAAAATTGCAAAAGACCATAAGAGCTGACACTACATCACGGAAAGAAAACAAAACTATAGCATCATCTGGTCACACTAGCTATACTGTAGTCTATTTGGGCAAGTGAATAGCTGAGTAGATAGAGCACTGGCATCTGAACCGAGAGGTGCACTGGTTTGATATTCATGTAGTGCAGCAAACTTCCACCAGTTAACTCAGCTATTAGAAATAGGTATCTGACTCCACAGAGGGTAGGGGAAGGTAAGGAACTGGAGTAAAAGAGATTGGCACCAACCTTACATAAAGCTGAGAATGCTTTACCATTAGACAGATCATAAAGAGCTGAAATTCAAACATGGAAAGAAAACAAAACTACAGAATCATGTGGTCACATCTACTTCTTTGTGTTACTTAAGTTTACAGACAGACTATAAAAGCTGACATTACATTGGCAGAAAACAAAAGTACAATTCTTACCGAGGTCTCAGTGGTATTTGTAGCATTGGCATTTAAGGCCAGCAACTCTTGCTGGTGTTTTGCATCGAGTTCTGCTTCCATTTGAGCAATCTTTTCTCCTATCTCCTTTTTACGTTTTTTGTCTCCTTTAGGCACACCATGCTTTAGCCGTTGGCACTCAGCTACTCACAAAGAAAATTTAATAACTATAAACACGACAGTGTACTTTCTTCTGATTTAGATTTCCATTTATACCTGTTAATGCATAAATTTAAACACCTTGTGTAATGCACTGTTATCAGATTTAATATAAGACCATATGTGTTGTTTTAAAACATGTTTTAGACACTGAAATTGGACGATCGGGTTTGCTTTTTTGCTGTTTGTTTTTCTGATTTCTTCATCTCTCCGCAGCGTGCATCGTACAATACAAAGCAAAACAACTTGTTTTCGTTCAAACTGGATCACATTTAATACTAAGCAAACTGGCTTTACAATTCTAACTGCTGTAGCACAACAATACCTAATAATTCTTTCTTTTCTAGCTTGTGTCGCTGAATTACTTCTTCTTTGTCAGCCATGCCTCTTGTACCGTGGCGGTGCCAAACACTAAATAGACGGCTATGCGCCAAAGTAGATAACCGAAACTACTCATAGCTCTTTGGTATAAAATATCACATTTGGCTGGGATGCTGCAGACGCGTGATTCTGTGTATAAAACTTGCATAATATAGTAAAAATAAACAGAAACTACACTAATTGGGATCCAAGTTTTTAAAATGGTGAATACATCATTAATTTTTAACGCAGATGTTAATGATTTTCATATTTGATCTTGAGCGAATCTTGTCTGGCATTGACTTAAGGTAGCAGGAGTAATTATACTCGTACTAGCTGTGCAGTGTCATTCATTCTCATCTGTACTATCACTTCTGTGTAGTGTTTCTCTTAGGATAGTGCAACATGTTAATACTATGAAATGAGCTGTCATATTTGTTGTGCAGTATAATAAAAACGTTGTAAAATCGTTTTCAGAAGACCGATAAAAATGAATAGCTACACCCACTATATGCAATAAGGATGAAGTTAAACTGTTTATTTTAAAGACGTTTTTTTAAATGCATGCATCGGGTATGCTTTTGAATCTAAGCAGACTGATAACATTGTGATTCATCATCCACTGTTTGTTAAGTTTGCATTTAATCTTTTTACGCATTTTATTGTGAGATCAGAGAATATTCAATTTGATTTCAGCATGGCCGTCTTAAAGTGAAGACTACAGAAGAACAGCAGCAGGCCAAACAGGCGGAGAGAGCTAAAAAGCTTCAGCTGTACAATGCAGCAACCAGTCGAGCGTTTCAGAAGGTTTGCATCTAATGAGATCTACATAACCTTTGGGAAAAAACCTGTTTTAAGTTTATCAATTTAAATATAAAGTAAATTTACTTGGCACACAAAAATGTAACTTGAATAAGTGTGTGTGTGTAGGGGGAGTTTTAAAAAAAAATAAGTACTTGCATTTTCATGTTAGAGAAAGAGAAAGCAAGCCAAAAATGAAAAATATCTGCGTTTTTCTGTGTTCTAGAGGAAAGCTGGTGAACTTGATACAGAACTCCTAGAAATCACAGGTCAGGTTCTCCAGATTAATCCAGACTTCTACACATTTTGGAATATTCGCAAGGAGATCTTCTTGCATATGAAGACAACTCTGTAAGCTATCACCTTACCTGGGCTGAAACATAAATTATTGATGAAACATTTAATGTTTGTAAAATGTGCTGTACTTGGAATATATATATAGATATAAATAAAACAATTATAGGCAATGGTGAATGCAAAGATTATGGCTCTCTAAAGACTCCATTCATGGCACTAACTAATACCAGAAACTCAAAATTATTCAAAGAAAAATGGTTTTAAAGAAATTTAATAAAAATGTCAGAACTCACCTGCTCTGTAGAAACCACCACAGACAAAGTATATTGGCTAAGAACATATTTTCCATTTATAATGACCACCATTTCTTTACCTTAATTTTAAATCTTTCTATAAAATCTTATCTTGGAACATTTTTGTGCTACTTTCAGCGTTAGACTATGTATTCCAAGATTCTTGAGCTGTGTGCTTGAAATTGTTGTATATTTCATATGAGAAGGTCAAAAGAAGAGCTGCAGAAAATATTTCATGGAGAACTGGAGTTTCTGGAGATGTGCTTAAAGGTCAACCCTAAGTCTTATGGAACATGGCATCATCGACGTTTTGTCATGGACCACATGCCACAAGCCAGCTGGACTCGTGAACTGCAGTTATGCACCCTCTTCTACAGTATGATGAACGGAATTGTGAGTTTTCCAGCCGAGACATTCTTGAAAAATGGCCAATTATCCATTTTTTTAAAACTTGACTTTGTGGAGAGATGTATTTTTTACAATAAGTACTGTCCTTTGTGGTGTTTATTCAAGTTTGCAGTTAATGAACTATTGCTAATTCATTCTGTTCAGTTCACTGTTGGGACTATCGGAGATTTGTGGTTCAGAGATCAAATGTTTCGGCAGCAGATGAATTTGATTTTACCACATCCAAAATAAGCAGCAATTTTTCCAATTATTCTTCATGGCACTACCGCAGCAAATTGCTTCCAGTTCTGTTCCCGGACCCTCTGAACCCTCTGGTGTAAACAGAGCTATCATGGAAACAGGTAACACTCTCTCACAAAATAGGGTTATTGCAACAGTCCTTGTAATTCAACAAACATCATTGATATGCTAAAAGAATGATTAAGTTGTTTAAAGTTGCAATTGAATGAAACCAACTCCTTTTTGTTCTTGCATAAATCCTTAAGCATTGGATGTTGACTGACCATTCAATTTTATGAAATATAAAAATGAAAGCATTAGGAACCATCACTGGATACTTTTGCAGTAGTTGTTTTGAAATCTCTTTGAAGATATATACATGTAACTGCATATATGTGCTTATTTTTCTATGAACAATTTTTGCAGAATATGAGCTGGTGCGGAATGGCCTATATACAGATCCTGAAGATCAGAGTAATTGGTTTTACCATCGGTGGCTGCTTGGCAGAGGTTTTCATTGTTCTTAATTTTCTGTTAATGATAGTTTCTTTCATCTTATCATCTAGCTTCAGATGAAGTATCAAGTGCTTCAACAGTTAGCAGTTTCTGATGCCTTGCATGCCAGATTCAATACAAAGGAAAATGCATTCACCAACATGATGTCTTGTCAGTACTTTGTCAGTGCTAGGCCAGGTTGGATTATAAAAATAGCATAAAAAAATGTGTAATGATCCAAAATGTTTATGATCATAGAGTAATTGGTTGACTGTATTTAATTGAAATGTGGACAACAAAGCTAAACACTTTTTATCTGTGGTCTTTTCCTTCCTCTCACATTAAGTACCCCTGTTCTGCTGGGTAGACAGAGGAAGTTGTTTTCTTTTCACTTAACTAAGCAAGCCTCAAACTAGTGATATACCGATCTAGATTTGTGCAAATAAAGCATTATTTGTATCAGTAAGGCTACAGAGCAGTTTAGCTTGAATTAACACAGCTTGTTTTTTGGGGGCTGTTTCACCAGCAAGTCTTGTTTAGAGTCAAGGGCAATTATAGTCTTCTAAGAATGAAACTTCTAGGCAGACTTTGCCTGTCACTTATCATCATAATGATTCTTTGGATCATGCTAGACATGACATTCAAATCTTGCTAATATATATTTTTTGGGGTCTCCTTTCCATCATAGACAATTAGAGCATCCAAGTGGAATGCAAGTTACTTTGACTTATGAGCAAATAGAAGACTGGCAATATAATTCAAATTTTGGGTTAAATGTACTTTGTTATTGTTGAATGGGATTGTTTCATTTGAGAGTGGATTGAATTCTTGGACATGTAGATAGGTAAGATTGTGTATTTACATAAGATTCAGATAATTACATAATGGTGGGTAGAGTTCTGTTTGTATTGGTATTAGGAATTCATGAGAAGACTGATGAAAAAATTAGAACAATGAAGTCATAACTGACAGTACATTTAGTTCAGAAGGACAGAAAAGTATCTTTTACCTGAAATAACTGTCTCAAAACAAATTTAAATCTTAGTGCAGTTCTTGTCATAAGAAATCATGCTAAGTCATCTGCTTCATATTGCTGTTCTCTCTCCTAGGAACACAAAACCAGAAGATCAACTATCTTCTTGTTTCTCGAAAGCTGAGCCAAGTCCTTGTGTCTTTCACCAGGTCATGTCAGGTACTTATACAAGAGGACCCCCTCCCTTTTCCTGAAAACCCACTGATGTGATGCAAAAGAAAAAGTATTAATCTACAAGAGTGAAGCAACTTAAATATGTGGCCACATTTTTTACTTAGAGCAATCCCATGCTTTTACTGAAATGCCAACTTTGTTTTACAGTTGAATAGCTGTTGTACTAGCCTTCGTGTCAGTGTAAATATGTATCTTCTTCAGCTGGGACTCAGCACCATATGTCTTGTGAAAATAAATGGAAGCAAGTCAGATGTTAAGTGGCAGAACCAGCGTGGAAGCCAGGGATTTTCTTCCTTGTGGATATCCTTTTTCTGTTATATTGATTAGCTATTGTTATTATCACCCTCATCATTGTTATTATCATATCTTGTTAATGCAGTGGTGCCCAACCTTTTCTCGCCCAAGGGCTGCACTGGACATGATATAAAATCATGTGAGGCAGAACATGGCAGTTTAGCCAGAATCATGACATTAAAAATGAAATTATGTTGTGGCTGGTTAAAATATTGGGCCGGATGTGTTAATGCATGTTAAAGAACAGCTGTATCACTTTAACCCTTGCCTTATTAATGCTGTCACTTTAATTATTTGACCTTCACCAAGATCAGGTGGGTCACTTAGAACAAGAGGTGTTATCAGGAAGGGAACTGGAAGTCACTGTTGAACTACAGGGAAAAGAGGGGCAGATCTTGTGTGAAAGGTCGGTCTCTCTGACTACAGACAGTGATGAATCTTCCAGCCAATGGTCTACAGCAGATCTTGCTGTCTTCTTTAGGTACTGGAAAAATGTAGTGTACTCTCATCTCACAAACTAATTCAGAATACCATATTACTTAGTGGTGTAACATGTAAAACATTCTGGTGTATTTTATACTTGAACACTTGTGTAATTTGTACATGCATGATAACATATGAGATGAATTCAGATGCATTTTGCTAAGTGCAATATATGATGATGATGTGTATGCAATTTTTTATATGTTATAGTGTTGGTGTGATACTGTCACCAAATATATAATAATACTCTACACAGTGATATTTAATGTCACTGCTGTACAGCGTGTGTTGCATGTCACTATGGTGCACAAGTATATGACATGAAGGTACATGGTGATGCCAAATGTCTCTATGGCATACAGTGATGATACTTCTGGTACTGTGTAATGTTAAGTCAGTGTAGCGCATGGTGGTGATATACCACTGGTGCTCTGTAATGTTACACTTCACTGTGGTATACAGTAATGATGTAGCACTGGTGGTATATCAAGTTACACATCACTGTGATGATATACCACCAATACTGTGTAATGTTACATCATGATATACCACTGGTACACTGTAATGTTACAGATCACTGTGGTATACTGTGGGGATATACTATCAGTGCTGTGTAATACTACATGTCACTTAGGTTTAGTGACGGGATTTCACTAAAGTACACAGTAATAGGACATGTCTCTATTGTGCATGTTGTTGCAGGCAGCAGCTAAGCAGTGCTGATCAGGCAACCCTAGTTCATGAATTGGATGACATAATGGAGTTACAAAAGATGGAAACTAGCAACAAATGTGAGTAAGCTGACTTGTGGTTGCCTGGGTTGTATTCATTAATTTGTGCATTGATAACATATTTGAAGGAAAGTTAGTAAGGGGTCATATATCCAGCCCATGTCAGATTGTACATAAGGTCACTGTCTTTTTATGAATGAGAACATCAAACCTTCTTCAAATATTTGAATGTGTTTACCTAAATTTATTAGTTGAGAATCTTTGCAGTTTTTTTATAAAGTGTTTTTCCACTTAAATTAAGCATACATCTCTGGCTTTTTTGCATAAAATTTATTGACATTTTGCACAGCCAACATATCTGATTATAATTTCTTAAAATACCTCCAACCTAAGCAGGTGGCATAAATTATGGCCAGTCACCAATGACCCTGTACAATATTTTATCAGAATAAGAAATATTCATCATAGCCAGCCACTAATAACACCCCTTTTCAAAATGTTAACTGCATGAAATATTCAGATAAATGTTGGAAAAGGACATAGAAAATAGCAGACATTTTAATAAATGAAATATATAATTAATTATAAAGTCAAACTTCATTACATGATTTCCCGTCTGTAGCTTAAGTCACCAGTTAAAAACACCAAGACTGTCCATCAAATATAAAAAGGCAAAGCAGGCATTTCAAGCCAGTTCTGTGTTGGCAGAGAGAGTAACAAAATGTCAGTACATTGTGATGACAAAACAGTAACAAGAACAAGAATTCACTCCTTAATTTCCAAAACAGTCTGTTCAGCTTATCATCTTGAAATAAGAACAGCCTTGCAAATTTAGGACACTGATATTTGTCTGCTGCCAGGGGCTATGCTGACTGTTGTTCTGTTGATGATGGCAGTAGACTCTTCATGTTATCAGAAACAGATTCTAGAACTTCTACAAGAACTGAAGTCACTGGATTCCATGAGGTACACCTACTACTGTGACCTAAGTATGTACCTTTCTTCATTTTCTGTAAACTTGTTTACTATAAAGGTAATTAATTCTAAAGAGTTTCCCAACCACCTCAGTGACCTGGCTGTCAAATAGTTTCCCAACCACCTCAGTCTTAATATGGTTTAGCTGTCAAATAAAAAGTTCACATCCATCTTGGTGTTAAGTGGCTGCTGTCAAATAGTTTTCTTTTCCTTTTCACTATAACTGTACTGTGTTAGCAGTTGTATGCTTGTGTGAGGTGTGACCATATTTTGCTTAGTTATGACTTATAGGAGCTCCCAGCAAAGGAAAATTGTGGACAAAGATAGACAATGATATCACTTTAAACAGTATTTTATACCAAGCTCAGTCTAATTGAGAGGAGTGGGGGAGTGTACTATAATTCCACTGATAAAACTGTGCGGACTGCTTCATCGTCTTATTCTTTTTCCTAAACAGGGAGTCGCTTTCTTGTGGAATGCTCCATCAAAGCACTCGACAGCAGCAGAGCCCTTAATCTGAGTGGACGTGGTCTCACCTACTTGGCCCACCCACAGTTGCTTCCCTTGATATGCGAGTTGGATCTCTCTGGTAACCAATTAACTGAAACTCTGCACTTTAGCTTCTTTCAGAGGCTTCAAGTTCTTAACCTTGCAAACAATGAACTGAAGAACTGCCAGGGAATATGTCATCTTCCTTGTCTTCAAACCCTGGATCTCAGTGGTAACTGTATCCTTTTGTGATGAGCAGGATGTGCTGTGGGCACAAAAAGGCATGGGTCTACAATTTATGAATATCATTTGGGAAGGGGGTGGTGTGCGCATACATTCACATATATTTGCTGTGCAGGTGGAAGTAAGCCTTTATATGTGTAAATGGTAGATTTTTAAAAATGTGGTCTGCATATATAAATATTTTCCAGTGTGTACTTGCATATGTATCTCATTTGCATGCATAGAAATTTGCCCCTCTGGATGGGTGGTTGCCTGTAGGTGCAACATATGAATTGTTGGTACTTAACATGAGAAGGCCTGACTACAGTGGACTGCATCAAGTCTCTTCAGACATGTTGTCAGCTTCAGCACCTGAATGTTACTGGCAACCCATTGTGTCAGGAGCCTTGCACCTTGGACAGGCTTCAAGAACTCTTGCCTGGTGTACAAGTACGTGTGTCTTAAGCCATCATGCCAAGACCTATTCCACTGACGTCAAGATATACATGCAGATAAAGTTTAAATTTTGCACTGAAGTGTACAAATCGCTATAGGGACCAAAATGTCATATCGAAGTAAAAAGAAATGACAACGTAAAACATTGCCATGCTTCTAATGTGCCTCTTTTTTATGTATACAGAATTTTATGGGTTTAATGCAGGTATTAAACTTGAGATTTTTCTGTTTTTATAGCTGCTTAATAATTTGACACTAGCTGGTGATTAAATAAAGAGATTTCCACCCCACCCCCACCAGAAAAGTGAGGTATTCATAAAAAATGATATTTCGAAAAACTTAACTTTTATTTGTATGGTAATCGTTTCACCAACTATACTTATGGTGCAGAACTGAGTGTGAACCAGGATTGTATCTTCAGTTGCATTAGAGAGCATTTTGCAAGCATCAGGTCCTATTTGACATAGCACATGGCTGTTTCATTGCTCTAATCTTCAGTGAGAAATCTATGAGGTCTGCAGTAATTTTTTTCATATGAACCAGCCACACCCAGAATTACTTCCAACATCAAACTTTTAGGATTCTTTTTGATCTCAGATTTTCTGAATGAATGTCATGCATATTAAGTTGCTGGAAATTATACAGCATATAAAATATGTGTGTACACTTGTGATATATTTAAATGCACATTTTTGAGAGTTGTTAAAATGTTTCCAAAATTAAACTTGGAATACACCAAATCACTTTTCAAGTGAATTTTCCTTTCCACATTCCTATTCCTATTGCAGCTAATTAATGTTCATTGTGATATTGTTGTGCTTCTGGTAGATGCCTACTTTTTATAGCATGGAGAGATTTATGGAGGTTTTAAAAGATAATACAGGCCCTAAATAATACAATACAATCAGGTCATGTGTACAGGCAACATGTACAACACTGATGAAAACCTATTCGACAAACTGCTGATGTTCTCTATTTTACACATTCAGACAACACAAATACAAGATTCATAATGAGCTTCCTTTAAACCTGCTCTTCAAAATTTGCAATTATTTAATGTAAAAGAAATGTTTCTTGCAAGCACATGTTTTAAATGCAATTTCTAATGACTCATCGTTAGTCAGTATATGCTACAGAATGAATATATTTATATATACATGTGCATGCCTGTAGATATACACAATGACATAAAATTATTGTTATCAAGGAACTTCCAAATACGGATATGTATAAAAATAATCTAAAAATTAGCAATTTGTTTTGGGGGGTGGGAGATTTCATAAAATCATAGCAATGCTAAGAATTTTCCTAGCTGGGGACCACAGTCTGTAAACAGGGCTATTAAAATATGAAGATGGTCTCTCCAGCAACAAAGCTCAGCACATTCTAATCACTAAAATCACTATGTATCATCACAAACTAATCATGTAGTCACCAGCAACAGGGAAGTTCATTTTTCTCTACCTGCATAATGATTCTGGTGCTGTAGATGAAGTTTGTTTTGAGTCCTTATGTGCTATAGTACTAGGTGCTAGAACCAGATACATGCAAGGCAATATTGAATGCTTGTATGCTTGTATGTGACGACTTTCGAAGGTTTTACAGAAGATGATTTATAATGGCCCTCACAACGGGCCCACAAAATACAGAATGTTAATCCTCTGAACTGCTAATGTCACTGCCATTGCTGGTCATCTCCTGATGCACCTGACGCATATATTGTCTGTAGGAAGTGTGCCGCTGACCTGTACTGTGTAATGGATCCTCATCATCACTAGAAATGCCATCTTCCCCTGGAAAAAAAAAGAGTAAAGCTTTCCTACAAAGTGCATTAAAATCAGTAGTTACTGGGACCACTGAGCAGCAGGCCAAAGATTGGTGATGCTCTATCAAAACAACCACACATTCAGGCTAATCACCTGCCTATATGATCCACTTGATTACTTTCTAAAGCTAAATGTCCAAGTTTTCAAGCTTGGAGAGGCATGATAGGCTTAACATTTACTACTTACCAATGGCACACCGACTTGTCATCCATTCATTGAGAGAATCCTCATCTCCATAGTGATAGGAGTCATATTCCAGAAGCTCCATGTCTGCACATTAATAAAACAAACATGCATGCATATATATATTCGCACATTCATATACACGCACACACTGTGGATAGTCACTGAAGTTTAAGTAGTCTAATACTAAGGTAATGTACTGACAAATATATGGAACATGATAACAGTGTGTATACATATAGTATAGGCACATCCACCTATGCTTATACTATGAAACTACAATAGCTGAATAAAATTTCTATCTGCTGCCTTTCTTTCAAGTTCAATCATATTCTTCTTTTCAATGATATATGCTTGACCAACATGTACAAAGTTCCAAAAATTCTTGTACAATTCATCAAATTCAACCAGTGTTGTCATTCACCATGGATGCATATGCATTCTTTCCTTCGTTAACTCCAAGTTGTAGTTGACTGTAAAGGAAGATACTAGAAATCTCCTTACCATTGTTATGAACGTAGGCCACATTATTTTCTAAGAAATGAGGATCTTCATCAGGATAGTCATTTCTCCAGTTACTTTCATCATTGCTGTCATCTTCGTCATCATACACCTCTTCACATACTTCTTCTCTATCAGCTTGCATTGCCAGATCATCATGCATGGCCTCTATGTACAAAATTTCCTCAAGTGATCTGAAGTCTTGCATTTCTAACTCGGAGAAATACAAGTCATAGACAAAGGGTTGTCGGGAGGCATGTGCTAGTGTGTTACCTCGCCTGCTGATCAGCTCCAAACCATTACATGTAATCCCGCTACTACCAGTGGCCACCTACAAACAACAATGACCAATGTCACCGACAAATATACATCAGCTTATTCAAAACTATATTATTTTGAAGAATACAAAGAATAACCAGCACATTAAGATAGCGCCTTTCTACAGCATAAGCCATGTTTTAATATCAGCTAGTGGACAGGTGTGTCTTGCTGGCCTCCACAACTCGCTCTCCTCAGTCACAGGGAGCCAGTGCCTGTGAAGTTTATGATTACCCCAACATGCTGTTGATTCCCTCCAGTAGTTCAGTCCAGAAATTCTGGCTATTTCTCAATGATTGCAAAACTAACCCGTTAATCTTACTACAAAAATTAGGCTATTTTTCAGTGATTCTAAAACTCCATACAACTGTAAACACATCCATGTCATTGGTGGGTGGCCTCATATGAAGTTTGTATCGATGTTTTCAATGTGTAAGTAATCATGGTAAGACTAAAAAGAAGAAAAACACTTGTCCTCGTACTTCCTCAGTTCCAGAATAATTATTATTATATGGCAACTGCTCTGAGGGAATAACGTGCAATGTCGCTATCAGGAGACTATCCACGGGGCTGAAAATCTGGATATCAAGTTTTCTGTCAACTGTGCTGTAAAAATTTATTTTTGTGAAGCACCTTGAATTTGCCTTTAGTGTATGACAAGGCACTATACAAGCAACCTCTATTATCATCATTAATCTGTAGAGGGCCGGATGTCATTTGTGAAGTAGCTGGAGAAAGGCAATTAAAGTTTGAAGTCGACACTGCCAATACGCAGATCTCAAATCTAACCCTTGAGCAAATGACATAAGGTGATGTGACGTCAAAATAAGGTGACACAAAAAAAGAGCAGACGACAGCAGAGTTCAGAGAAAGGCGCCACGAACAAGCGACGCAGCCGTGGCCATTGCTGTCGCCCCTCCATAAACCCCACCACTCAGCTACAAATCAAAGTGCTTTATAATTATATACATATAGGTATGCAAGCACACCTTTTTTATGGCAGGCATCGGATGTGCCATCAGGAACACATCAAAGGATCAAGTTGGAAAAAAATATATATAGTATGTTTGAATGCATTACCAGCATTTGACTGATATACATAAAGACCAAAACTAATCATATGACTTAGAGGACTTCCTAGGTTTTCCAGGAAAAAGAGAAATGCATGCAATAAACTGAAATTCTTTCCACCATTCACACAACCAACACTTGATATGAATACCACATGATAGCAACATCTGCTTCTAAAGAAAATAATTGCTTTCTTAACTGGTGAGTCATATTTTCTTTACACTTGTGTTTTTTATCAGAAGAGTATCAGTTCATCAATACCCACACCATTTTTATATAAATTATCTTGAACAGTCACCGGTCATTTTGCCCCAGTCATATCACCCCACAGCCTGAGTCAAATTGTCCCAGCTTTGTTCCAGATAAGACCATTTTGTCTCAACAAGGAAAAGACGAATCGATCACCAATAACACAAGTATATTAAAAATTTTGTCCTTATTTTATTGTAAACTTAAATTTTTACTTTTTTGCCTATTATTATGTGTTGAGTGTTGCTGTTCAGGTACTCATTTTGTTTGAAACGCATTATACTACAGTAGTGCACCAACACCACTGTTGTCAATTGAAAAATGTGCTACAAAAATCCACATTATGATGATAAAATCTTTAATTTAAAAGATTGTTTAAAGAGAAAAATCATTTTTATTTGCCATTGTAAGATACCTTTTCTGCAAGTGGCTATTTTTGTTTAGTAAGATGATGGCTAAATTTATTCATATGGCTCTGTTTAAACAGGCATCTGAGCTTACATATCTATATTGCTCGAAACAAGGTATTGTTCTTTTGGTAAAATTTGATGTTAGTAGCTAATTCTGTAATCAGTGATCGATTCTTCTTTTGTGCCAGGGAGAATTTGACAAAATGGTCTTACCGGAGATGAAATGGAGGTAGCTGGGATGATTTGACTCAGGCTGTGGGGCAAAATGACTGGCCTCCTCTTCACCACATTTGCGACTCTACACTTGTCTTTATTAATAAAAGTCATACAATTCATCCATCATACCGATAAACATCTTGCTGACACAGTCCAGGCACTCCCCTCTTCTTTACTGATCTTTCAAAATATCTTCTATGCTTTCTACAATTTGTGTAATACTGGTGTTGATCACTGTCCTTGTTTGGGTCAAATAGCAGAATAATACCATGTGCTCGTAACTAGCTGTGACTTAGACAAAGCTGTATCTTAGACAAAACTGCTGAAAAAATCAGCTTTTATCATAGGATCCAAAAACAGACAAACCTGGTTTGTAGAAGTCAATTCTGGCTGACCATCTTCTTCAACATCATACATAAATACTTCCTTGTCTGTCCTATTGCCTGCTGTTTCTGGCAGGTCCTCCACAAAACCTGAACTCTGATGATCATTAACAACACAAGAAACCACAGCATCCTCTGACCCTGAAACTTCCTCCAAGGAATGACTTTCAGGATGAACTGTCTTTTTTACATTCTCTTCTTCTGACTGGCTGCCAGATGCCAGCACTTTCTGGCTGTTGGGCTTATTACCAGAAGAAATGTCTAAACAGTCCAAGTCCACAGCTCTCTTGCTACACACAATTTTGTATCTGCTAGCTTTGGCTGCTGCTCTGCTTTTTGCTCGAGCTGATCCTGCAACATCAACTGAATGCTGCTTGTACTGAGCTTGGAGTGTCTGCTTACGCAAGCTGTCACGAATGTGTGTTGAAACAGAAGCATCCTGTCACATAAGAACATAGAACCAATCTCCTAAATGAACAAAGGAAAAGTTTTGTTAAAAAAAGATCCTTGTTTTAGCCCCAGTAAGATTAAGAAATGTAGTGCATATGTTGTAAATTATGCAACTACCTTCAAATCTAGTTAATCTGCCAGTTAATAAAATTAAGCTAAAACTGTCAGCTATTAGTTTTCTAAATCTAGTTAATTCTGACAGTTAATAAGAATGATGCTATGATTGTCCATTATCCACGTCAAGGAAGTTATTATACATATGCCACTGTGTTAATATGACTACGAAATGTTGCTGTTTTTCTCTCATTTCATGCTTCTTCCAGCACTAACTTTATTCAAGAGACTGTAAGTGTAGCTTATCTTGTTTTGTTCCTCACTGCTTGTGTTGCGTCGTTTCTTCCAATCAATATTTTCATCCACTATCGGCTTCTGTGTCCTGTTCTTCGCTTCCATCTTATTTTAGGTTTTTGACTTAACAGGATTAAAAATCTTCTTTATTGACACTTAAAGTTTTTCGATGTTGTAAACCATGCTTCTTTTCATTTTTTGATTGACGGACCATGCGCTTTGCTACTTGTGAAGTTTTGATCTTCGATGTCATCTGGTATAAGAGAGTCTATCATGACAGGGGTGGAGAACGACAGCATTTCCACTGTTTGCTTTGAATTTTTGATTCAGGTTCGAAGTGATGTACCCATTTTTCATCTTGAGTTACTAATCTGCAGTGGAAATTCTTGATGACAATGTCTTTAGAAATAACCTGGTGTTGGTGGATACTGTTGTTAATGACTGGGGAGCAGGTGCCATGGTCCTATAATGCCTTACCTGTAACACCTACATGGAGATTACCTTAAGTTGCAACACCTTGTGGACAACATGTGGCTTGTGCTACATGAGTTTATTAAACCTTTTATAGACGAGCACTACTGCAGGTTTCAGGAGAACATACTGGACGACTTTATTGGCGCCTACATCATAGAAATACATCATCATCGCAACAGGCAGTCATGATCACCTCACATTAACAGTAAATGCATTTTCAGATTTGTTCAATTTTAAACAATTTTACCACAAGTGTGAGATAATAAAGTATATTTTAAAGATGCTAATCTCCTTAAGGTAGTCTTTGACAACTTTGTAGGCGGCATGGATACAGGCTCTAACATTATCTGCTGGACTCAGGTTTACTTTCTTCACCACCCTCATATGCAGGACAAGTCCTACGAGGAGATCCACAGCATTACTGGACCAGAGCGAGCGCCCAGCATACAAGACAGACCCCAGTTAGTTTAGGTGGACTGGAGGGTGTCATAATGGAAGCTCTTTGCTACATCAACACTGCACCACTAAGTTTGCTACATGCCCCTGAATATGACATGGAGTTTGGTGGATACATGATCCCTAAAGGCTCTTTAGTCATCCCCAACCTGGATTCTATATTGAGAGCTCCAGAGATCTGGGGTGACCCCGACAGATTCCAACCTGAATGTTTCATAGAAGAGGATGGCAAACTGTGGCGATCCAAAGAGTTCATTCCTTCTTAATGGGTTGGTGCATCTGTTCAGGTGAGATACTTGCCACAATTAAATTATTTCTATATCTGTCAACAATGGTATAACACTTCCTATTCCTGCCTCCGGAAACTGGAGAGTTTCGACCATTGCAATACCTGATGAGATTTTCCTTTTCTCCTGAACATTTCAAGGTTGACCTGTGCCTAGGATTGTTCCACAAAAGAAACATCTGAATAATAACAGTTTTGGAGCTGACGTTACCGTCTCAGAGGGCACCAAAACATACCTACAGTGAGTGTAAAACTTTTTTTTTTTCGTTCTTATTATGTTTGTGTTATTCTTTTTCTTTTTGTTTTTAGTATGCACTTTGTGCCTGCCTATAATGGTGGTGGTGGGGGGAGCGCTATAGAAATTCAACATATTATATTAATCTTTGGACAACATTCAACTGCGCGACTCTTTTAGAGAAAAAAAATGTCCCGGATTCTGGATTGATTCATGATAAATGGGAATGGCATGATGCCTGAATGGTGATTTACAACTTCTTAATAATGTAAAATGAAAAATATTTTTCCCTACCCTTATTTCATTCATTACGAAGTACTATCGTTCATAAGCAAAGCAGAAGCAAAATATAAACATGATTGTCAACAAACCTTTGAAGCCAAAGTTCCAGCGTAACTCAATCGTATTATTTCACTGGAATTGCTGGCTTCTAGTCGAGCATCCTCCTTTAGTCTTTTACACGAAATAATCAAAGCTTCAGCGGGATCCTCATCTATTCTTCGCTTGACTCTTACAACGGCAGCCATCTTCGCGTTTTAACTTTCGCAGACCTTCTATCACAGAACAAGAGAAGATTGATGATTAGTCTCGTATAAAACTCACTATTTGCAAAGTGATAGAGGTACTGATTTTTAATTTATAACTGATTAAATATTAACGAAATAGAGTAGTAGGACTAACCCGTTGTTGAGACAAAGTATGTCAACTCTGCATAATTATACTCTCATAAAAAGAATGCCTGAAACACAGCATCAACATCATAGTTATAAAGGCACATAATAAAGCAAGCAAACAAACGAAATGATATGATTATTAAGACTGTAAGTGGTATTTCTAAATAGTCTTATTTTTTTCCCCTTGTAAGATTTTAAATAAGATTGTCGTAACTAAACATGGCTTCCTCCTTCAAGCATGCGAGGATAGGAAGAGAGATGTTCCGTTCGCCAGTCTTGCTATTTAAGAATCAGGTATTTAAATACAGCTTAGCAGAAAAAGGAAGCGGTCGCATAAAGTACACAACTTTTGAAAAATGACATGATAAATGTGTAAATGTGATAACTATTATGCCTTTTGGAACTGAAGGACGGAGAGGTTATTGTCGTCTGCGGCATCGGAACGACTATTCCATGCTGGACGTATCCACTGTTGAGATTTTCAGTCGTTCATTCTTTATTAGTCACCCAGAGGCCCATCTTTAGGGTCACTATTTTATACGAGTTAGTCTAAAATGTGTATATGTATGTGTGCAGGCGTTTGTGCGTGTAAAGGTGCACGAAAAGATATTCCTCCCAAACCACAGACTATTCTCCGGATTTCAAGCATGTCACCATACGCACAAACATCGGGTCATCCCTCTGCTAACGGTTTCACCAGTCCGGTGGAACAGCACTACATCAGCGACTGTGTCTGCAGTCATGGATGCGGCTGTAGACAAGGTACTAAATAGCTCGATTGTTATGACTTGTTTATTTGTGTTTAAATTTAGGGTTAGAATGTCATAAAGAGCTGATGTTGCTGAGATAGACTGTTCTCCGTTGGATATTCGATCTAAACTGTAATAGGTTTCTGTGAGTAGAAAAGAGTTGTCATTATAGTTTTAGTAAGTAATTACAGTGGTTCCTTTGCGCTTAACTACAATTTGTTTTGGCAGGCTGATTGAGTGCCGATCAATTCGAGTGTTCAGCATTCTTTTCCCATAAGAAATAATGTAAAGGTATTTAAATGGTTATGACACCCACCAAAAGCTAACTACCTTGTATATTCATAACATTTGGTGGGGGAGGGGCTGGTAATTTCACCCCAAGACAATTTTGCTCCAGTCATATTACCCTGCAGCCTGATTCAAATCATCCCAGATTACCAAAAAGAGCCATTCATTGTTTAAAACTTTCTTGGGTGCTACGATGACCATATGGTATAAAATGAACACAGCACTAGACAGGTCTTTACTGCTTGAAATGCAACGCAATGCTTGCCCCTTTTTTTCACCTTAAAGCATCACAGGTAAGGGTGGCATCTCATACAGGTTGTAGCACGATGGTCAAGTGCCAAGCAAGCAGTCAAGCTCAGAAAAAGGTTTCTTTAAAAAATATTAATTGAGGACAAAACTGAGCATTAAGTTTGTACAGTACTCATTTGTCGATGTTTTGCAGGTGGCACCAACAGATTATATACCACCTCCACCATCTTTGCCTGAGGCCCCACAGGTACAAGAGATTCTAAATGCCCTTGGAGAGCCAACTTTGGCTAGCTTGGGTTTGGCAAACTGGACACCCAGTGGGCTGGTTCAGATGGCTCTTGAGGCACTGCATGTATCAGCAGACCTTCCTTGGTGGGGTGCTATTGTCGCAGGTCTGTATTAAGCACAATTCTTGGTCCTTATCTCTTTCTCTCCACATTGAACACGGTAGTGTGATGGCCCACTGCTCACTTTTCTCCGCGTTGAACTAACCCGTATGATGCATTGTTGTAATTTTTTTAGGTCTATACAGTCGTGGTTCTTAAGAAAAACTTAATAAATAAGATAGTTTAGGCATTTCTGAACACAATTATCTCCATTACCTGACGAAGGATGTACATTTGAACGAAAGTCTCTCCAATATTCTACACTACCTGTCTTTTTCGATTGTACACATGGTGATGTTTGAAATCCGTAACAATCGTGAACATCATGCATCTGAAACATCGAATAACAACAGAAAGAACATCTCAAAGGATATTCCTGCTTCAGATAAAGGAGAATTTGACCACGAATGGTGTAAAAATTTCGAGCCACGCCATGTTTGAAATGTGTAAAAAACTTTTTCAAAACTTCTCTTCATATACCTAATTTTGGTTGGATTATCATAAAAATGAGTTCTCAAGCAAGATTGAGGTAGACTGATCCATTTCTACTTATTTTGATCTGTCATTTTCAATTTGAATTGTTCTTCTATCTTGTTTAGTTATTTGTTAATGCTTTTTTGAAAAAGGGGTAAATTCATGCGTACAGATGGGTCTGACCGCCTTTAGCCCATCGAAGAGAAAGAGTTAATTGCAGAAGATTAAGAAGATTTGTTTCATTTTTAGTTTCCCTTTTTTTTCTTATCCATTTATCAGTACATTTAAGGATGAGACTGGATAATTTGTGTGGATGTTAGAGATACAGATTCGACAAACTTGAAGTAAGACATGACTGTCTAGCCTTCAGCTTCATATAATTTTTATTGAATGATTCATGTCCATGTGGAATTTTTCAGTCATAAAGCTAAGCATGCTTTATTTGCCGTCACTAGCACTGTGGAATTCAGATTAATCCACATATGGTGCCTTTCCTCTGGAGAGAAAAGGGGCTAAAGAATAATGTTTCAGTTTTATGCTTAGGTACAATCTGTGTGAGGCTGCTGATGTTCCCCCTGGTGATCAAATCTCAGCGCAATGCTGCACACATGCATAATCACATGCCCACTATGACTCGACTGCAAGAAAAATTTACTCAAGCACGGCAGAGTGGCAATGTCGTGGAAGGCAAGTTTTACTATTTAAGCTTTATTATTATTTTTTTTTATCCTGAAGTTCACCTGATTATCAGATTTTGCTAGTGTTGTAAGTCACTGTTTCATGTCATGGCTTGTGCTCTGGAGGTTCACTGAGCTTGGTTCCATACATAAGTAGTATTTCTATTATCATTATTCCACTTCATGGCCAGGCATATGTTTACGGGCTGCTTTGCCGTGATATAATAATAATAGTAATAAACGTGTGATGTATGTAGTGCATTATCACACTCATAAAGGAGCATGCTTTTGATGCCTAAAGGACAATGCAAGCGCTCTGCAAATATTGCTGGAAATAGAGCATAAAATATCACAAAAATACATATTCCGGTGGTATTTTATGATGAAGATGTATGAGAAATATTAATATATTAATGTTTTTCTCTTAATCAAACCTGTATTTGTTGAGAAAACAGGAAGTGACGAAAGGGAAGTATTTCTAAAAATAGCATCATCTTCATGAACTGAATTCGAAGAGAAAAGATACAACCCTCAGTAAAAGAAAACAGATCAGGACACAATGTGCCGTTGTTAAATGTTCTGTTCAATACTTAGATGGAGTTTGTACTAGAACTTCGTCCCCACACAATACTCAAGAATTTTTTCAAAACATGTCAAAATCAATTGTTATTCGGTCACTAATACAGTATAAGGAAATTTAGAACTTTCAGTAAAACCAAGAGCAGTGCAACTATACACAAGCAGGAGCTGTTAAAACCAACTACATTTGCTTAAACAATGATCAAGCACCAGATATGAAACATTGATGCTTTCTACACTGTTCTCCTCTACAAGTAACATCATGACACTGTCCCAAACACATCATCATCATCCTTGTATCCTTATCTAGCACAATACTAAAAGCAACTGATTGTGTGATGGCACCATTGATGTGCACGCTCGAAACAACTGAACTGAGGGTGATGAACATACAAGGAGCTTACACAGGAACACATCCAACTATCAGTAACTAAATAGAAATTTTGCGTGCAAGAGAAAGAAATAAGTTTTTACATCAATAAATAGGTATCAAATTATTGTTATGTTTTTAATGGTAAAAAGTCATTATGCACAGTCAGTTGTAACAAGAAAATAAAAATGCTTTCTTTGAAATTAGCCATCTAACATATAACAAAAATTACAAGAGTTTCTCTTAGACAAAGGCACATTTGAAATGTGTTTATATTTTATTAACAGTAATACACCTGGAAAAATCAACTCATATGCATCCACTTAGTAACAGAGAATCAATAATAATACAATGTAGACTGCAATGTTTGTGACTGTTGCCCATTAAATTTTGATTTGGAAAAGATTTACTTACCAGCCTGTTGAGTGAATTAGGTTTGGACCTTTTCTTTTTTCTTTTTTTTTTTTTTTAAATTTCAGTCAAAGCTTCTAAATTAAAGTTCAAATTTGTAGGGTTGTATTCCAAAATCGGCTGTTTCATTTTCTGGGCAAAAAAATTGCTTTTTGAACAGGACAACCTGAGCAATGTTTCGTCATTGGACTTGATTACAGGCATGGATTTGCTGAACTGAGCCCCACTCACTGTTACAAATACTACTGGCACATAACAGAACTCTTCACTATATCTATCTATCTATTCCTCTTTGTGCATCAGGTTGCACATAAGGCCTCAACCAGAGTCCGCCACCGATGTCGATCGGCTGAAACACGCTCTAGGTGACCCCATGTCCAGCCCTTTCCTTTCATCTCCCTTTCCACTGTTCTTCTCCAAGTTTCCTTTGGGCGGCCTCGTTTTCTTCGGCCGTCTGGAGTCCATCGTAGGGCGACTCTGGAAAGGTCTGCTGTCTGCTGGCGGAGCACATGTCCAATCCATCGCCAACGCCTTCGTTGAACCTGCGTGGTGATGGACTCGGTTTCACTTCTTCGGTGGAGTTCTTCGTTGGTGATGGTGTTTGGCCAAAAGATGTTAAGTATGCGCCTGAGGCATCTGTTTTGGAAGACGTCAAGCTTGTTACTGATGGTTTTGGTCATCTTCCAAGATTCTGATCCGTAAAGGAGGGTGCTGATCACATTTGACTTGAAGATTCTCAGCTTGATCTTCTGGCTGATGTTTTTTGCCTTCCATGTGCTCCTGAGTGAGGCAAAGGCCTGACTGGCTTTCGCCAGTCGGGCTCGAATCTCCACCTCCGCATCCCCAGTGTTTGACATTTTGGACCCAAGATAGGTGAAACTGTCAACTTCCTCATCTCTTCTCCATTTAGTTTGATGCTGTCTTGGACTCTGGCGTTCACTCTCATACTGTTAGTCTTTTTGTGCTGACCTTCAAGCCAAGGTTTCCAGCTGTTTCTGAGAAGGCCTTTGTTTTTTCCTGCATGTCTTGGTGGCGGTGTGACAGCAGGGCAATGTCATCAGCAAAGTCCAAGTCTTCCAGTGCTGTTGTTGCTGTCATAGTCATGGTCCATCTGAGCCCTCTCCTCTCGCTGTCGGTGGAAGTCTTCATGATCCAGTCCATGGCCAGGATGAAGAGGAACGGCGACAGAATGCAGCCCTGCTTCACCCCGGTACTGACGTTGAAGGGGTCTGTGAGCTCCGTGTCACAGACAACCTGGGATTTGAAATCGCTGTACAGCATTGCAATGACCTGAACAAGTTTTGCAGGGACTCCGTAATGCCTCAGGATCTTCCATAAGGACTCGCGGCGATGCTGTCAAAAGCCTTCTCCAGGTCGATGAAATTGATGTACAGCGGTGTGTTCCATTCGTTGCTCTGCTCCAGAATCTGTCGCAGAATGAAGATGTGTTCGGAGCAGGATTGCCCAGGGCGAAATCCTGCTTGCTGTGGTCGGAGGTCTTTGTCAAGGGTTGCCGTCAGTCTTGACAAAACAATCTTGCTGAAGACCTTGCTGGTGAGGGAAAGAAGTGTTATGCCCCTCCAATTATTGCAGTCTCCAAGATCTCCTTTCTTGGGTAACTTGAAGATGAGCCCTGTCTTCCACGCAACAGGGACCTGCCCTGATTCCCAAATTTGCCTGAAGATTTCAGTCAGCTTGGGAGCTGTCACATTCACGTCTGCTTTCAACATCTCTGCTGTTATTCCATCTGCCCCTGGTGCTTTGCCGCTCTTCATTGTCTTGACTGCTGCTGTCACTTCTTCCAGGCTTGGTGGGTCTGTGCAGATGTCAAGGTCTATAGCTGCTGGCTGGATGTCTGCAAGCTGAGGGGGATCTGGTCTGTTCAGAACTGACTCAAAATGCTCCCTCCAGCGCTGTAGTTTTCCTGCCTCTCCTCGACGACATTACCGTTCACGTCTTTCACTGGCACATCACTGTTCTTAAACCCGTTGTTTAGCTGTTTGTTTATCTTGTACAGTGTCTTCAGGTCATTTTTACTTGCTGCATTTTCTGCTTCATCTGCCAGTTTCTCTATGTGATATCTTTTGTCGGTTCTTGTCATCCTCTTTACCTCTTTGTTCAGTTTTGCATATCTTTGTCTGTGTTGTTCCTTCAGGCGTTCAGATCTGGTGCTGTTGATTCTTTGTTTGGCTGACTTTCTCTCTTCTATCTTCTTCCATGTCTCTTCTCTGATCCACTGTTCTTTCTTTTTCCGTTGGAAGCCCAGTATTTTCTCTCCTGATTCCTGTAAGACTCGATTGAAGTCGTCTAAGGTCATCTCTTGTTGGTCTCCTAGTGCCTGGAACCTGTTCTTTACTTCCATAGCAAAGGCCCTTTCGGTGGCTGGATTTTTTTAGTTTGCCAGAGTCCACTCTCTGCTGACGTGCCTGTTTTCCTCGTGATCGACGCAGCTTCAGAGAAACTGTGGCTATCACAAGAGTGTGGTCACTGGCAATGTCTGCTCCTCTGTAGGCTCTAACATCTTGAAGTGAGCTCCTCCATTTTCGGTTGATGATGACATGGTCTATCTGGTTCTTTGTGATCCCATCTGGTGATGTCCATGTTGCCTTGTGGATGTCTTTGTGTGGGAAGAGTGTGCCTCCAATCAGTAGGTTGTTTTCTTCACAAAAGTCTGCCAGTCTCTCTCCGTTGTCATTGATGCTTCCGATTCCATGTTTGCCCATGACATGCTCCCTGCAGGTGTTGTCACTTCCCACCTTGGCATTGAGATCGCCGATGATGAGCAACATGTCGTGGGCTGGAACGCTTTCTGAGGCTGCCTGGAGCTGATCGTAAAAAGCATCCTTGTCTTCTGCCTCAGAGTCATTTGTTGGTGCATAGCAGGCTAGCACTGTCAGCTTGGTGTACTTGGAATGGAATCTTGCTCTCAAAAGCCTGGGTCCATAAGGCTTCCATTCCAGCAGTGCCTTTTCCGTTTTCTTGTTGAGGAGTAGAGCTACTCCTTCAGAGTGCTGAGCGTCTGATCTTCCTGAGAACAAGATGGTATGTCCTGATGCTAGTCTCCTCTTTCCCGTGCCGGTCCATCTGACCTCACTGACTCCCAGGATGTCCAAGTTGTAGTTGTCAAACTCCTTGACTAATTGGAGCATTGTGCCAGTCTGGTACAAGGTCTGGACGTTCCAGCACCCCACCCTCAACTTCTGCCTCGGCTTCAGTAAATCCGCTGTCGGGGCGCCAGCTCCCTTTCGGGTTTGGCTGTCGTCCGTCATTAGTCCAGTCTCCTGGTGTGCTTCATTACCTTCGCCATCTGTGACGAGTTCTCTGGTTTTAGTTTCTGTAACATGATTTTTTTTTACATGGTGGGGTTGTTAGCCCTACCACAACCTATTTTACCTCTAGGTGAGGTGTCCACCTTAGTCGCCTCTTACGACATGCCTGGCTGGATGGCAGGGACCCTATTCTTGCAATGCTTGCTAGGCAAGCATACCCCGGGGTCCCACAGGGGACTCTTCACTATAGGATAGTAATTTTCTCCAGCTTTCCTAGTGGCAGGTTAGAGTACCGATGTTTGAAGGCTTGCATCTTTAAAATCAAGCATAATTATGTACTCATATTTTGGGAAGTATTATTTACAAAATTTTTAAATGAACTTAACTCAATCATAAAGAAAAAAATTATGCACTCGGCTTGTCCTTTAAGACACGTAGTAGACCCACAGAATATGAAGGTGGGAAGGAGAAACAACTATGCAGACAAGTAATTAAAGACAAATATGGAAGACACAAAGAGAAATCAGGAAACAATGTTGTTTGAGAGTTTCATAAATCTGCAGAGGAAGATGAATAGGTGGACTAAATGTCGGTTGACTGTAATCACAACTATTGATGATATAGCCTTAGTTGCTGGCTTTGTGTAAAACACCAATTCCCTCTACCTACCCCTTATGGTTAAACTAATTTGGCGCATTTATTAGCACTTTTTAGATTACTAGGATTATAATTACTACTTGTCACTAAAAACTTGCTAATGCATTAAATGAAAACATGAAATTTGAAGCTTATATTGTACTTTTTGGTATTTCTAAATGGCATTTCGGGTCATTTTATCTTTTTCTTTTTTTGTATAAAGCCTCCATTGCTGGTCGTGAATTGATGAACTTCATGCAACGAAATGAAATAAAGCCATTCCGGAATTTCCTGGTACCTCTAGCTCAGGTGAGGTAAACAGTTGATTAGCGTATAGTTCAGTTTGTGCAGTAATTTGTAAAAAAGCTGACGGCACCTGCTAGCTCCTTGTTTGAATGTTAATTTATTGATTATCAATATGTTTTGTTATGTAGCTGTATCAACAGTGGTAGCAGCAAGAAGTAGTAAATGTTCGTATGTTCATTTTATTTCACTTCTTGTGGGCCCATGTGAACAGTAACACAAAACAAATTACAAACTATTGCACAAACAGCAATTTTTAGTTCTTTACAGTTTCGTGTTTAATTTGCAATATCCTATGACAAATAGACTATAACAGGCAAATCTCTCCTTATGTATTGTGAAATCTCTTTACTAGCTTTAGTAGCTATTTGTGGCATGTGTGCAGATGCCAGTGTTCCTGTCAGTCTTTGTTGGACTGCGCCAGATGGCCAACCTGCCTGTGGAGAGCATGAAGACTGGAGGGATGTTTTGGTTCATGGACCTCACGCTTCCAGATCCATTCTATGGCTTGCCAATCATGACTATGCTTACTTTTTTCTTGACAATTGAGGTAAGCAGTTCTTAAAATGTCTTGGTCTTTCACAGATATTGCCTTTCATTTATTTACTTTGTGAGAATCAAGTGATACAAATATCAGAATTCAATTCAATCAGAAAAAATTAGGAGTTTGTTAATGTTTGTAATGTATACCCAATATTTTTAAATGCACCTGTGGATTTTAAGCACTAGGAACTTCAGCATTAAACAAGTATGGTATCCATCTCAATTGTGCATTTTGACATACAGTTAAAAAGAGAAAATACCTTTGAAGATAGCAAGTCACTTGTACATATTAAATAATATAAAAAATAGAGAGACAAATTAGCAGTATATTCAGATGTAAAGACAATTTTTAAAAAAGGTGCATATTAAAGGTAAGTTTGATTTTCAGTTGGGTGTAGATGGTGTGAAGGCTGGGACAATGAGCCATACCATGAAGTGGTTTTTCAGAGGAATGCCAATTATCATGTTGCCGTTCATAGCGAACTTCCCAGCTGTGAGTATCTTTTTATTATTATTAAGTATTTTTATAACTTACTGGATCCAGGCTATACATCTCTCCTTGCTGTTATGTGATTTGAATTACAATATGGGTTAAATATCCTCACTGTTTGGCCTGCATGCATACTAGCATTTGATCGTGGAAAGATTGAAAGGTTACCTAGGGAAGAGCTGATTTGTATCACAGGCCATGTTGTGCTATTGGTTTACCTCCAATGGCTTCTCCCTGGTGCAAGTGCTCTTCCTGAAGATCCCACGTGTAAGGGAGTTCTTCAAGATTGAACAACTGGTCAAGCACCCTGTCACAGCTCTTCCTAAAAAGAAAGGCTTCCTGGAGGGCTTCAAGGATTGTAAGAATGTCTTTTTTTCTTCCCTTGAGTCTTTTAACATTCAATTATTTTTGAAAGGTATGGGTATCAGAGGAAGTAAGTTTGTGAAATAGATACTAATCTGTATATGAGTGTTCATTGAGAGAATATAACAACTTTTCTATCTTGTTGCTGGTACCAAAGCGATGGCTACAAGCTTGTCATCAAGCAGTTCATCTTGCAATGAATACT
The DNA here is from genome assembly GCF_003073045.1 of Pomacea canaliculata. Taxonomy (NCBI): domain Eukaryota; kingdom Metazoa; phylum Mollusca; class Gastropoda; order Architaenioglossa; family Ampullariidae; genus Pomacea; species Pomacea canaliculata. The sequence continues at coordinate 1,578,488 of NC_037601.1, forward strand.
GGTACTTTGTTTATTGTGCGAGCAGTTTTCTAGGAAAGAATTTCAGTTGGAAGCAGTAATTAGTAGGATTTCTTAAAGGAGTTTATTTTGATTAATCCATGACTTTTTTTTTTTTTTTAACCAGCTATGAACAATGCTAAATTAGCAAGAGAAATGGAAGAGCGTCATCGTGTAGATGCCCTTCGATTCAAGCAGGCTGGACAGGGTCCTATCACAAAGACATATGCATATGACCCAACTAAGCTCAAGGCTGCAAAGACAGTCACTTCCAGTCCCAAATCATGAGACATCCTAAACATTGTGAGCTTAAAAAAAACTGTGCGTGTGCATGCATGTGTGTGTGTTGGGTCCACAAGAGAAAGAGAAAAAAAAACTGCAACAACAGTTAATACTGAGTGGTAAAAAAAATCCTGAGGATAAAAATGTAATAGACGAGTTTACAGTTCATGATTACAGTTCAGTTTACGAGTTCATATGATGGCAAAGTACCCTACTGCAACAACAAATATAAATTAGCTTTTGATTAACATTTGTACACATTATTGTCTTGGGCTTAGTTGATGCTTCATAAAATGTAAATCAAAGATGGATAAGCGTTAACATCAACTGCTTTGAATACACCAAAGGATGCTTGCAGTTTCATCCATGGCATACTTGAAATATGCAGCATTGTCAGGCTTATTGATGTCTTGTTTCAATCTACGCATTACAGAGCATTCAATGTATGAAAAAACTGGCATTAAAGGTTTAGTGCAGATGTTTTAAGACTTGAGTATTGAAGGTTTTATTTCAGCCTTAGTATACATAACTGGCAATTTCGTTTTGTTAAAAATATGGATCTACACGTTGCTACGGACATGTATAGGAGGACTGCTGTTTAGATGTCTGCCAAGACCAACACTTAGCCTCTTGCGAAGTTCTCCGTTGTTAATTTTGGTGAGCCGAAACCATGAATGTGAGCAAACTGAAAGCTTGGTATACATCGGCCTCGTTTTAATAGTTAATCTGAAATGTGAGTAAACCGGAAGCTGTATATACACCTGCCTCGTTTTAGTAAACACAAACTAATATTCCTGGACTGCTTGCAGACGATTATTTTTCAGTCAACTACTAGAACAAGGCTAGTCAGTACAAAGCTTCCGTCTTAGCCACAGGGGTTTAGCAAATGACTGCAATAGCTATGTCCTCAAAGTCCCATTAAATTCCATCTTTGCGCTGCTCTTCCGAAAGTCAGGTCTTCGTTTGGTTCACGGAGACAGCGGAGAACGTCGCCAAAGGCCAAGAGTGAGTCTTGGCAGACAGACATCAGTCCATCTATATACGTCCATGGTAGTTAACTGGGAAAAAACTCGTCTGCTATAGTCCAGTAATACAAGTTCGTGGTCTTATTCCGTGTTTATTTAACATGCTGCCTGGTACTTGCATTATTGAACTCATTCTATACAGTGGCTATGGGCCAAAAGCTGCATGCAAATTTTTTGTAGCGCTTTGATAGTTGTACCTATTAACCTACATAAAGACAACCCTGAGTGACACTATTTAAAGAGCATTGTTTAAACATTTTTATGGTGTGATATTTAATATAGTTGTTGTTTTCTTGAACAAAATTTAAACCAAAGATGGTAACTGTATAGAACAGATAGGTCATTTTTGGAAAGTAGGTGACAAAGTAGAACTTTACAAAACAAATTACTTACACAATATATATAAACACAGAGAGCCAAACAAAAATTAAAATATATACATAACTTTAAATGTTAAGTGAATCTTTGCCTTCTTTGAAACATAAATTATAGATTACTAGCTCCCCCAGGAATTTCCTCATCTCTTTTAGACGCTTGTGTATATACACCCACGTTCCAACACAAGACCGGCACTCACCTGATTGCCGACGTGATACACAAACTAGATACCATTTGCCCAGATGCTCCCAAGTTTATCCTCGGCGACTTTAATCATTGCTGTAGTATTGAGATAATTAAAAGCTATGAGCGATATGTATCCTGCTCCACCACACAAAGGAACTCTATTCTTCTTGACCTCTGTTATGGCACTGTCCCTAATGCTTTCATAGCTTACCATCCCTTGGAGCGTCATACCACAAGATTATTCTTCTGGCGCCAGTGTATAGGACAGTGTGTTGACGATTTACACCAGTGGTGAAGACAGGTAACTGTTGCACACAAGAGAGTATCACCTGGCTGCATGGGTGCTTCTACTACACAGACCAGCAGTTCTTTTATAATTTCAGTTACAATCTAGATGACTTGGCTGATGTGTCTTTGTACATCACTTTCTGTGCTCACACAGTCATACCCTTCAAGGAAAATGTCATCTTTCCTAATAATAAACCCTGGGTAACAAAGGAACTAAAATCTGTATTGAAGAGTAAGAAGCATATGTTTTATACCAGAACTGCACATGACAGAAAATTAGCGAACAGGGAGATGCGAGATGCCATTATGGAGGCAAAGAAAAGATACAAGATAAAGTTGAGTTGCAGTTCAGCAGTGGCGACCTCAGGGCAGCTTGGCATGGTATTAAGAACATGTCCTCTGTCAATCGCAAGAAAAATGTTCTTAAAAAACCAGTGGCACTTGCAGGCGCTGATGAGTGTGATCTTCCCAACCTGCTTAATTCTTTTTATCCCCGCTTTGAAAAACATGACTTCTCTCATGAGGTTTCCACTCTAGAACTGTCTCTGGTCCCTGAGCATGAGTTAGTGATTGCCCAGTCCTCTGTGAAAGATCTCTTGAGGCGAGTGAATGTTAACAAGACTCTGGGTCCGGACAGGATCTATGGACACATCTTCATTACTTTTCCGAACAACTTAGTGGAGTTTTACATCTATTCCAGCTGTCTGTGGATTCTGGTCCCATTCTTGGTATTTGGAAACTGTCGCACACTGTACCTGTCCCAAGAATCACTTGGCCCAGTCAACCCGACTTCAGACCAGTCGCTCTAACCTCAATCATCAGGAAATCACTTGAGAAAATTGTAACTAGTGAGGTTATGACTGCTGTTGATCCGCATCTTGACCTGCTGCAGCTTGCCTACAGAGCTGGACGAGGTGTTGAAGATGCTAAGCTGTTTATACTAATTACTATGTACAAACATCTGGAGAAACCCACAGTTCATGCCAAGCTTCTCTTCACTTATTTTTTTCTGCTTTTAACACCGTACAACCTCACTTGTTGGCAGAGAGTCTGGTGTCAGACTTCCATCTGCCTCACCAACTAACTCTCTGGATCCTGGATTTTTTAACAAACAGGCAACATAGTTTTTTGTCTTCTTTCAGATCCTGTTGTCACCACAGGTTCCCCTCAAGGCTGCTGTTTGGCTCTACTACTGTTCTTGCTGTAACAGCTGTTGAAACACTATGGATAGGAGCTTTCTTGTAAAATTTGCCGATGACACTACCTTGCTGTCACTTTAGTATGATAGCGAACATGTTCGTAGTGGTGCTCTACTTTGTTCCCTGGTGTGACAAACACTTTCTTGTCTCAAATACCTCAAAGACAAAGGAAATGATTTCCGACTTTCGGACGAACAGGCCTGAGGCAGTCATCAGTATTATCCATGATGATGCCATCAAGGTAGTCGACTCTTACAATTATCTAGGTATTATCTTTGATAACAAGCTTAAATGGAACATCAACACTGACATGATCGTCTGTAAGAGTCAATGTCTGTACCTCCTACAGAAACTCAGATCTTTCTCTATCAGCTCTGTCATCCTCACTCGGTTCTATCAGTCCTTCACTGAAAGTCATCTCTTGGTTCCACAGCATCTTCCTAGGGAACAGAAACAGCCTTGTCTCCCTTGTTGATATCTGCTCCAAGATCAGAACCAGGCAGAGGGACTTGGCAGCCTTTTGTCATCAGTAAATCCTCAGGAAAGCATCCCACATCCTATTTCTGATCATGTACTGACGTGAGTTTTTACTCTTGCAGTCTGGTTGTAGGTATGCGATGCCTGTATGCAGAACCAATTGTCACCGCAACTCATTCGATAAACTACTGGCCTTCATCTTGTGCTAGCCCAAGGTCACCAACTATATCTACTGTTGTTGGGAATGTTGTGTGTGAGATTTATCTATCTTTTATGTCATGTATAAGTATATATTATTGCTAGTATGAGCACCATCTTGAACTGCACCTGGGGATCAATAAAGTTTTATTGCATACCCAACTGGATTCCTCCAGCAGTTTCTACCATTATCTATTCATTTATTGACGCACAATGCAGTGTGTTGTAGAACATTACTACCCTAGTTGAGAACTTTACTCAGCGTCATGTGGAGTGGTGAGAATGCATTCAGCAACATGGAAATGAAACCTCCCAAAATTTATTTGGTGTAACTTGAAAAGTGGGTGCCATGACAGTGCAAGTGTATAGGTTTTTTTTCTTTTATAACAGTTAATATTCCTTGTGCCAAGAATAAATTGTTCAGCTACTGTTGGTGGATACTCACCACTCACATTGTCTATAATCAGAAAACCAGTTTTATCAAAATTTATTTTTCATTCATTTTCACAATCATGTGTGATAAGGACGAGGCCAGATGACATCACACAGATTAATGTGTGAATTCTTGATTTGCAAAAACCTGTAATTCAGGCATGCCAGTGAATACAAGCACTTCAGAGATCAGGGGTCATGCATCTTTTATGACTTATTATATGCCCACAGTTCAAGCACAAAATGTATAACATTTTTCTTGGTATATGCATATATTACTTTTGCCAGTAATATAAAATGTGCAGCACCAATAATAAAATCTGCTTGAATGTTCACAATGCTAAAGCAATGATGACCTTCGCATACTTCAGACCATGGCATGCACCCGCAGAATTGTACACACTGCATGAAACATCTGTTCAGTCATAACCATACAAACAGATACAGCAATCTAAGCATTGCTGTCTCAGGATTTTGGTGCACTTACAGCGTTCGACTAAAGCATGTCTACACCATGAACAGGGATACAGCATAATACTAGACTAGTATCGATAGTGGTCGGGCTTGTAGGGGCCATCACATGGCACACCAAGATATGCTGCCTGTTCCTCATCCAGTTTGGTCAGCTTCACACCCAAATGGTTCAGATGCAGAGCTGCTACTTCCTCATCCAGCTGAAAAAAGACAGAAAAATGTATCATCTCACCTCATTTGAAGCAGTTCATCATACCTGAGAGGAATATTTTCTTATCCAAATAATGGCATAGTAAACAACCAACAAAACATTTTCATCATAGTGGTGTCAAAGGCTTCATAAATCTTACCCAGAAAATTCTTAAACAGAATTCTGCACAAGCATGCACTACCTACATACGTTCCAGACAGACTGATAAAGACCTCATGCTTAGAGATCATTCTGAAACATACTTTACACAGTTCAAACATATCTTCATTACCATTAATTTGTGCTTATTGTAGTGCATTTTTCTTGTACCTATTACTTATAATTCTAATGTGATTTATTAAAAACATGTATTACCAGACAATAAAAGCAAAACTGATAATTGTAGATACAGAACAGAGTAAAATGAATGCTTTAAGGCAATGCAAAACATGGTACCTTTTGGGTAGCATATGGACACCAAGGTCATATGTTTTCGTCCACAGCTCAATCTGGGCCAGAACCTGATTAGTAAAGGAGTTGCTCATAACAAAGCTGGGATGTCCATGGGCACAGCCCAGGTTAACAAGGCGACCCTCAGCTAGCAAAATCAGATGACGGCCATTTTTTAATGTGTAGCGGTCCACCTGAAGCAAACATTCCATTATGTGGTTAAAGGTTTAGGTGAAAATGATGTGAAGTAAATAAAAAAAAAAAGGAACATCTCTTCGTGGTCGAATGCAATAGTTATCTTCAATAGATTCATCCCACAGACCTACCTGAGGTTTGATTGTTTCCTTCTTCACACAAGTATCATTAAGATACTTGACATCTACTTCACAATCAAAATGGCCAATATTGCACACAATTGTGTCTTCCAGCATCTGTTCAAAATGCTGAGGTCTTAAGATGCCTTTGCAGCCTGTTGCAGTGACATAGATTCTGGCAGAGGAGAGAGTCTCCTCAATGGTGGTGACCTGGTAGCCTAAGAACAAATAAATGATTAAGTCCGGGTTAACCTTGATTCACCTGTTAACCTGCTTAAAATAAAAGTAAAGCAATATGTAGGTCTGTACAGGTCAGTATATTTTGAAAAAAGATTTCCAGTCTCTGGAAAAGTCAGTATTTGAAGAAATTTATTATAAGTCAAGGAAAAGTAAAAAATAAAAAATTATGTTAAGCAAACCTACTTTAAAAAGCTGTGGCTTATGATCTTTTCATTAAAGATAATAAAAAAAAGCACTTACTGGAGAAAACTATTTAAAACAGTCTCCATAAAGAACACAACCATAATACAGTGCCAGCACAACTGCTGCCCTCCCTCCATTTACTCTGAATGAAGGATTACTTGAAAAAAAAAAGAAACCATTCCCACTTAAGGTTGAAAATAATGTTCTCCAAAATATGATGCCAAAAATCACACCCTTACCCTCCATGGCTGCCTGCAGAGCATTGATGGGGTCAATTTCTGCGATAATGACGCGGGCACCAAATGCTCTTAAGGCTTGTGCACATCCTTTGCCCACATCACCATAGCCAGCCACTACTGCTACTTTACCCGCCAACATTACATCAGTTGCACGTTTGATACCATCCACTAGTGATTCACGACATCCATACAAATTGTCAAATTTACTCTGCACACAGAAGTAACATGCATTACAAAGTCCTCTCATGAATTGAAGGAAAGACAAGTTAAAAATTTTGTTTAAAGTTGATAGGCAGCACCAAATACATCTTGAATACATGGGGAAAATGTGCAAAACAAAGAGAACCTCAAAATAACAATTCTACACTTGATGTGAACAGAATCTCAACCCACCTTGGTAACTGAGTCATTGACATTAATACAAGGGACCTTCAACTTTCCATTTTTCAACATGCGGTACAGGTTGTGAACACCCGTGGTTGTCTCCTCTGAAATGCCTTTAATGCCAGGCAAATACTGAGGAAACTTCTCATGAACTAGGTTTGTCAGATCTCCTCCATCATCCAAAATCATATTAAGAGGCTGACCATCTGGGAAGATCAATGTCTGCCCATACAAAATATACAATTTTGATTATGTTAGCATCCAATGAAAATCAATGTGTTCTGTATCTAGGCCAAATAAAATTGTATACTTCATGATTTGATGAGAACAAGCATCAAGGAACAAAAATATTATATAATTCTTAAACAAATTTAAAATCTACTTGACGGGGTTTTTTTCTTAAGTCATAGATACTTGTATATGCCATTTTAGATAAAAGTGTCCTGGATACAGAACTGATATTTTAAGAAAAACATTCTCTTTCCAGCAAATTTTAGTTCCATGAGTGAGGTTTTTCAATGTTCAGTCAACTGCAATCAAGCAATGTCACTCATTTCAGGTTAACTGGTGGCCATACCTGCTCAATACACCATATATATTCTTCATCTGTCTCACCCTTCCAAGCATAGACTGGGACTCCTGTTTTAGCTATGGCTGCAGCTGCAAAGTCCTGAGTAGAAAAAATATTGCAGCTGGACCACTGCACCTGCAAAAATATAATTTTGTTAAAACTATAATGAAGAACACAAACAACAATATCAAGACCTATTGTCACTTCAAGGGGAATAATAATCTGTTCAGGAAGTAAGTCTGCCTAATAGAAATGTGATTGGGAGTATAGGGGAATCTACGATTTATTCAGCCAATGTGTCGCATTTTCAAATTTTGTCAAAACGTGACTTTACAAGGCGCTGAAAAAAAACTTTGAAATATCCATATTGTCTGGTTTATTAACGGCAGTTCATTAGCGGTACACAACTCCACGCCCCACTCCTACCTGTTCACTATGCTCAGTTCCACTCCTCTGTATTCAATGGGATCGTACCCGCAAATATCTACAACTTTTCTGCAGCCCTGTCTTAGTACCACCAAACCACGTATACCTCTTAATGGACAGTCACAAAGAAACTTTAAATACCATAGAATAACGGCTAGAATAAAATGGTCTCGTCGCACTTTACCTAAAACAAATCCTGCTGGAGGTAACACACCACTCAACGATCGAATGAATATAGCAATGTACTACAACAATTTCTATGCACTTCGTCTTCGACAAGAGCAGACGACTTTTGTATTATCCGCCCAGAACAAAGATAAGCTATCAAAATAAAAAGTAAATGAGTTCTGAGTTACAAAAAAAAAAAATCAGCAAAGCACTTTGTAAACAGTACCTCAGCTCCAAGTTCCTTGAGCGTTTCGATGAGGACGGCTGTTTGAACTGTCATGTGCAGGCATCCGGCAATGCGGGCACCCTTCAGTGGTTTTTGAGGTCCGTAAACTTTTCGCATCATCATCAACCCTGGCATCTCGTTTTGTGCGATTTCAATCGCTTTGCGTCCCCACTCAGCCAAGCTGATGTCAGCTACAATCATATTAACATGTACCTTGTAACAAACATCTTTTCTATGCACGCGAATGTGTCGTCTGCTCAATTCTCATTTGGATTAACAAAACATGGATTAACATACTCCCGTCCCCAAATCCTCAAAAATTAGTCTTTAGAAATGGACCTAATTTATTCTTTCATGGAACTGATACTATGTAAAAAGAGGTGAAGTTAGATTTCTCAAATCGGCTTTTTTAAAACTATTTGCTCAGGTACATGTATGTCACAATATAAAAATATTTTAAGATAGAAGTGTACGCCGTGTTACAGCGACAGTTATGAGTTGACCGTGAGGATAAAATCGTTCACGCTGGTAGCGCCGACACGTACCAACTTTGTATTGTGGTTTAGACATGGTGACAAAGAATAACTAGTTTCTCTTTATAACGTCTTCGGTAGATTGAGCCGGCGGCCGTGTGGAGCTAGTGAGAGACTGGGCACTGGGAGGCCCGCCAATTTATAGGCCACAACGACCTTGAACTTCCGGTATCACGTGGGTTGTGTGCGAACCAATCCTTTTGAGCCACTGGTGATCGTCTGCTGGAAACAAAGCTAATCGATTTGTGCATGCAACTTTGTGTGACCAGAGAACAAATATTTTACCATTGAATAATTAGAGAAAATAGCGAAAGACTTAAGAAACTGCTCGTAAATTGTTCGACTCATTCAATCATATAATTTTGAGAGCAAAGCGAACGCACTACGAACCTATATACACGTCCGTGAACGCGCCGCACAATCACGGCATATGATCGTGCGAATTAAAAGAGCAAAAATTTGAAGGTATAATCTTCTGTCTCTAATTTTACACACATTGTCAGTGTGGCGCAACACATCTTTTTATATTGTTTATCGATGACTTTATCAAAAAATACACAATTTTCTGTCTTTAAATCTACGTTGACATGACCCATGCAAGCACATCACAGTACAATTAAGATATATACTTATTATATTACATTCTATAGGATCTTTTATCTCATAATTTGATCAGATTACTTAGCTATTTAAGTTTGGAATATAATCATGTTATAATTGAATCTACCTCTGAATCTTTCATGAAGTTGGAGATGTGATTTAACTGGTGTTTCCCTATATAGACCCTATATAATATTTTAGTTCCTCGATCTTTTTTTAGCAGCACAGATTTCATAGATCATAGAAGTATGTGGTTAGCACCTTTTTTTTATACATCAGAGCCACGCTCATCTGTAAGACTAATACAAATTACTTCAGTTTATTGTTGAGTTGCTCTTTTTTAATTCAGTAATCTATAGTGATAAGACAAAAAAAATTAAATCGTAGTTTCAAAAATTCTATTTCTTTTAAGTCAGGAAAGCCAGTACTTTTAACATCGAAAGGTACATTTTTAAGCCTTGAAATAATACATTCTGCGGTTTTTTAAATTAACTATGATGCGTGTGTCCTGTCTTTCAGTGCGTTCATCAGACTTCCTGACTTCTGTGAGTCGGACGTGGGTGTGGCTTATTATTTCTTTTCAAGAAAGGAGAGCTCGCCTGCTGCATATGTGCTTAGAGTTATCTATCGTGTCAAGACGTAAGGGGGCAGTGGCGTGTCATGTGATTGAGAAGCTGCTGGTGGCGATAATAATATCAGCGGCACGGGAAAGTGGAAAGGTGCAAAAATGCTTCCAGAGCTTACGTTCAACATCGATCATGGATATTTGGAGGGTCTTGTAAGAGGCTTTAAATCCGGGATTCTGAAACAATCCGATTATCTGAATCTTGTTCAGTGTGAAACTCTTGAAGGTAGGTGAAGAAAAGCCGGACTTAGTTGTTTCTGCACTGATGCGCTTGTTGACCATTCCTGTATCAGCACCTGAGACCGCGAGGTCTACCTACTGAAGCCTATTTAGAATTTCTGAAATTATTGCAGCTGTCTTGGGATTTGGTGTGGATGTTTCAAGTAGCTGTCTCTCAAATATGTTTTTTGTTTTAAGTTGATTAACATCACGATGGTTTCAATTCGAGGTTTGATCATCAGCTCGGGAGCATTAGTGCAGTAATATCATCTCGTGGGTGCCTTAGTCTCTGTTCTAGAAATGTTAACAGCAGAAAAAAGCAGAGAGAGAAGAAGATTTATCCTGCTGCTCATGCTTTGAATGTAGTCGTTAATATATGTGACTGATTCAGTGACAGCTGTAAGTAAATGATGCTATAGATACGTACATGTAGCACACATCAACTTTTCCGCACTCTATAGGCAGCTTAGCTAGATTTTGAACAACACTCCGTTTAGTCACTCTCACTCAACTTGATTTCCGATTTTTCTCTATATCTGTTACTAGGAGGTGCTGTTATTTTTGAAACTTAATTATACATTTATTAATTATACTGTCAGTAATCATGTTTGTCTTTGTCAGATCTAAAACTTCACCTTCAGAGTACAGACTATGGCAACTTCCTGGCCAATGAACCCAGTCCTCTTACTGTGTCTGTTATTGATGACAAGCTGCGGGAGAAGCTAGTGATTGAATTCCAACACTTGCGCACACACTGTTTGGAGCCTCTGGCCACATTTCTGGACTATATGACGTGAGTACTCCTTGTCCAAAATTATTTGACAGTAGAAATCGTTAACTACTATATGCAGTCTTAGAGAATGCATAATTTCTGTAGTTTGTTATTACCTGCCAGGTATACATGGCTTGATGTGTTATGGGCAGATATGGCTACATGATTGACAACATCATCCTTTTGATCACTGGCACATTACATCAACGTCCTATTACTGAACTGATCAACAAGTGTCATCCACTGGGCAGCTTTGAACAGATGGAAGCAATCCATATTGCATCCACTCCAGCCGAACTGTATAATGCTGTGCTGGTTGACACACCTCTGGGTAAGATATTAAGATTATTCATTTCATTCCTTTTTTTCCGTTTTTTTTTTTTTTTTTCTGTCTTTTTTTTCCTCAGAAACATAATTTTTGGCTTCAACATTGTTTATGCTGGAAAAAAAGCTGTGCTGTGAACTTCTTTGTCTACAAATCAACATATTTGTGTTTTTGGTAATTTGATCATTACATTTGTAGTCAAAGGTTTCTGTTTATGATGAACTGGATATACTGAGTACGTAATTTCATTTCTGGACTTGTTTCAGCACCATATTTCCTAGACTGCATCATGGAGCAAGATCTAGATGAGATGAACATTGAGATCATCAGGAACACCCTGTACAAGGTCTGCATAATCAAGCACAGCATCCTGTTTGAAAATCACTTTGTATACAAGAATGACCCTGATTTATGAGACTATAAAGCCTTCTATAAAAGCAAGAAAGAAATAATACTATGCCTTACAAAGTTATAGTTTTTCCATCACTATATGCAAATATACCCAAATATGCAATTCTTCCATCTTGGCATAATTTCAACAAGCTGCATTTTGATTGCTGTTACCTCATTTTGTTAAATTTCTGGTTTGATTGTTTGTATGAAAAATTATTTATGTGGATTATCGAAAGATCAATGATGTGTTTTAACATTTAACAGGCATACCTGGAGGATTTTTACAACTTCTGCAAGTCGCTAGGTGGAGCCACAGAGGAAGTCATGTGCTCTGCCCTGTCTGTGAGTTACAGTTTACTTTTCCTTTCTTTTGTGAATGTTTAAAACCTTTTTGCATCCAGAATCCACATTTTCTCTCATTGTGTATGGTCCAGAATTATACAAGCAGCTGATACATTTGAATAAGCATGGATTATTAAGAGTATAATACATAATTTAGAGTGGTCTGAGATTTCAGCACTAATGCTTGTCTGCCCATAAGACTAGTAAGTAGTTTTATATCAGATCATTATCAGTAATTACAACAGCAGCAGTAAAGCAGCTTTTATACAACTCATTTACCTGCTTGGCAGTGGGCTCAATGAGATCCAGCTAATGATTAACACAAGGAACAAATACACAGCTCCTTACCTTGTTTTCTTTCCACCATTTGTCCAACACATATGTTAGACAAGAGGCTAGGGAGGCAACATAAAGATAGTGTGTGATCCAAAGTGTGGCAAGAACAGGGATTGGCAAGAGAGCTGATATTCTGCGATAGAGCTAGAACATTTTTAAACTACAAAAACAAACATGAGAAAATGACAGTCAGGTAAGGAGACAGCCTATTGCTGGAGGTATTCGTGGAAGATGTGGGCATTAAGAGCAACCTTAAAAACTTCAGTGGTGGTTACTATGTGATGCAATAAGAGCCCTATTGTTGTTGCAGTTTGAGGCAGACAGAAGGGCTTTCATCATCACCATCAACTCATTTGGCACTGAGCTAAGTAAGGAAGACCGTGAAAAGCTGTACCCACGCTGCGGCAGTCTTTATCCTGATGGTCTGGACATGCTGTCACAGAGTGAGGATTACGACCAGGTCTCTCGGGTTGCTGATTACTATGCAGTAAGCTACACTTTGATATTTGTTGTGTTTCTGAGTACTACTCAGTGAGCCATTGATGTTCTGTTATTACAATGTTGAGTAAAATAAATGTTGAACCTTTTTTTCCTTTAAAGGGTTTGCCAGAATTATAGATCTATATATCACAGGCATGTCTTTTGCAGATGAAAAAAAACTAAATGTATGTAAATTATCATGATCAGAATAGAGATGAACATAATCCCAGAACAAGAGGGTTCTAAGCTAGCTAAACAGTCCATGTGTTTAACATTTCTAAAATATTTTGCCCACACCAGGGAATGTCTGCCTTTGTACATCCTGCAGAAGTTTACAGATAGTCTGATAATTTTCTTGTGGAATCAGCATATCCAAACAATGTACAGACTGTTTAGTGGTATTTTCTTCATATGACGTCTGTTAAAAACTGCTCATTTTTCAGGTGATGAGTGAATTTTGTATGGATCTTCTAATAGAAAGACAATTAAAAACTTAAATTGGCAAGACAGCCTCTTAAATACTTTTTTAAAAAGTGGGTTTTTACTGCAAACATGATACATAGTCACTACTTTATCTCCTTTGGGGATAGAAACAATAAAATGATATAGAGAAAGTTCAAATAAAACTCTGTTAATTATGTTGGCAGGGATGTTAAAAATGATATAACCTTAGGCGAATGTGGAAGGTATCCTCTAGTATCTGACTCATAAGAATTATCCAGTACTGGAGCAGATTATTAACGTTAACTGAATACAGGTACCCAGTTGCAATATGTTATATTTACAAGATATAGCAGGCAGATCTAACTAGGCCTCTCAAGTTTTACTATGTAACCACAGCTTTGGGTATGTATGGGAATGGCAGATAGTTGGTCATTTTCTCTCATTCATTACCATAGTAAAGAAAGATTCAAGATTGTTTTTGTCAAAAATAGCACGATTCAGTGTCTACTTCTGGTTATTGTAACTACCATCCAGACCTAATTAGAGCAACATACATAAACCAGGTATCATGATGCGAACACAGACGTGTCCTGTGTTAGTTAAGAAGCAACTGTTAACCACTTAATGGGATCACTCGTCACCAAACCAGCAACAATCTGAGTGTGATAGTCAAAGTGTAGAAGACCTGTACCATTTTTTGCTAGTATGCCCTAAATATACAACCCTACGTAATAGATATATTCCACTCTTATCATAAATTCCCCTAACCCTCTAAGGTTCACCTTTTGTGTAAGAACCTTAAGGGAAAAGTAGCTACTGATGTTGCCTTCTACATAACAGAATGCCTGAAAATGAGGACACCATGACAGTGTACACATAATCGCTCAATATTGAATGCCATTATAATGTTTCCTATTAAGTTGAAACCTCAAACGTAACTGAAATGTTGATCTTGTACACCCACCCACTGTTGACATGCATGTAACCAGCAGTATGTGATGTTGATATGGGCCAGATAGCCTCCCCAAAACTGAATAAATATTATTATTACACCATATTATTACTTTATCTCCCAGCTGTCTCTTGTGAACAAGGAATCCTGACATGCACACAATCGGAAGAGCATGCACAGACACAAAAGCTTAAGAAAACTGGCAGATGTGACATATTCTTTGCATGATTGTTTGTTCTGAGACCAATTTTGTAGATGGCTGAATTGGTACAATTTTCGTCATTTCCAGGAGTACCGAGAATTGTTTGATGGTGCAGGAAACAACCCAGGGGACAAAACATTGGAGGACAAGTTTTTTGAGCATGAGGTAAAGCAAGCTGTGTTCAGATAGAGCAGACTGGTGCAAATCCAAAACTATGATGGGTCTCCATAAATCATTATATAAGGACAGCAATCTGTTTGCATAGCTATAAAGAAGAGGCTGGGAATGGGAGCACTTTCTTCAGAGTGTTGGGATGAAGCAGACTGTTTACCCTTATAGCTTAGCTGTAATCACTAGAATTGCGAGTTATAGTTATGGCCAAAAAATTACAGATTTTTATTTTTATGTACTTTTTGAAATATCTTTCTTGATTTGTTTTCTTGTACACACAGACACTTTGACCAAAGTAGATTGTCAAAAGAATATATTCCTGAAGGGTGTACAATATCTATTGGAAAGTAACAGCTAAGCAATAAATCTCTTACTCTGTATGAACTTCAGGTTTGGTTTGTTTGGGGGTTTTTTTTTTTTGTCTTGTCTTGTTTTGTAGTTCTTGTCACAGTAGTCATCACCTATCTGTGTTGAAGTCATGATAACAAAAACGATGAATGTGCCATTAGAAACTGCTGATGTTTTCTCAAAGACAAGCCAGCCTTTCTTTATTCCAAATTTTCCATTTAATTTGCCTACAGCTGATTTTACACATTATCAAGTTTGCAGATTCCCCCCAGCCCCAAGATTCAGGACAGTTTCAAGTCTGAATCAAGAACTTTTTCTCAAATGTGAAAAATATAATTCCCTTTGATTGTATAAACTTTGGTTTGAAAAAGTGAGTGGAGTTCACTGTGGGATGTGTATTGCAGGTAAAACTGATGAAGGACTCCTTCATGCATCAGTTCCAATTTGGAGTGTTCTATGCCTATGTCAAACTCAAGGAGCAAGAAATTCGCAACATCATCTGGATTGCAGAATGTGTGGCACAGCGCCATCGAGCGAAGATTGACAGCTATATTCCAGTGTTTTAAATCCTTACTTTCCTTTTTTGCCACTTTTCTAGAGGGTCTTCTTTATCTCCACTGACTTTATTTCCAAAGAATTTTAGATGTTTGGTGTAAGCTGATAAGAGTTACGGACTGATACATTTTGATTCTGCATAACCCATAGTGTACTTCTTACTAAAAGGTCATAACTAGTGCAAGGCAGTAAATCTTGCTATGAGGTTCTTCTGTGTTAACTGGACTTTGTACAAAATAAGTGACATATGGCTGTGATTACTTGTGTACATAGATTTATGTTAATGGTTAATGGCATAATTCAGAACATTTGATAACCTCCATGTGCTCTTTATGTATACATAGACAGCGATGCAAAAATAAATGTGCAAATATTGGTTTAGAACCTTCACACAACTATATGCAGACAGATAAAGCATAGCCATCAGTTTCAGAATACTTAAGTTTTAAGAATTATTTATTCTACAGCATTATGAAAGGAAAATGTAGTCATGGTTTGATGGAAACCAGAATGGATGCAAAGGTACTAAAAATCAATAATAATCATCATGGTTGAGTACCACCATTCTCTTGTGGGCTTTTTTTTTTTAATGCAGTGTGTCAACAAGGCTTGTGTCCTTGAGATTAACTCATTACTAGACATTGTATGCTTCTGTTATTGGAGTGGTAAGAAGTGTAGTTTCGGGGAAAATGGTGAAAATTAAAAAAATATATTTTTCAGCCCTTTTTTTTAATTTGTAAAGACATTCCATGCGGTACAAAGAAAAAATAAATTTGTTTGTGAATTCATGTACTCTGTTGTACTCTTCAAAATTTTAATTTCTTCATAGTGCACATCCCCCTCCCTGCCAAAAAGTTTGTAAATCAAAGTAAGAGCATGTAAAGGTGAACTCTTTTAATGCATTGTGGCATAGTATGACATCACTTTGATGCAATTTGGTGAACCAACCTTTATTCATGTGCCCTTGTCATAAACAGACACAAAAATAAATAAACAGCTTTATTAGTTCACTACTTTATTTAGCTGGTTCAAAAATGTATGATGCAAACTACTGTACCCAATAAAGGGAAAAATTCAGGACAACATTTTAAGCACAAAATTTTCCAGCCCATAACCTACAGAAAGTTAAAAATAAAAAATCAGGGATTTTGCACAGGCATAATTCATCTGGGAACTCATTACCTACTGCTGAGAAGACGTGAGGCAAACAATAGCTAATAATATATTTTCAGTAGATGCATTGACCATAAAGACGCTGTAAGTGAAGCCTTTATACCCACATCAGAATGCTGCACAAAAATATGCAACTATCTTTAGTCACTGTGGCATCTGTGTATACATGCTCGTTAGAAGGGTATTCATACGCAGCCTAGCAACATGCTCATGAAGTATGTTGTTTAAAACATTAAGCAAACCCTTTAGCTGATCATATCTATTACCTGTGCTGGCTGGCCAGAGGCACTAGAAACTGCCTGCCAAACTGGTAAAACAGATCTTGATAGCTAACACTTCCATTTCAAGGTGTCTTGAAGCAATGCTACAGAGATAAATTCAAAACATGAAAATGACATCTTTCATTTAGTGATACTGTACCAAAACCAAAAAGCAATAGTAACCAGGCTGCCTTTCCATCAGAAGATATGGTCCAACAATATTAACTGTTTGAAGTAATGTGAAACCAAAGCCAGACTTGGAGACAGAACTCTTACTGAAATTCTTTCAGTGATGCTACAGCTTATGTAAAAATTGGGTCAATATGGCAAATATCAAACAGGCCATTGATTTGACCATTAAAATGTTGCATTACGAAACAAGTAGTGGGGGAAAAAATGCCATAATACTGATCAGAGATCATAAAAGCAAACAATTTGGAGCACACATTTTTAAAAAAAAAGCCTCTAAAAAAATGAAGATTGACAACATCATAAAAATAAATGATGAAACTCATTCATTGGCTATTGACTCCATATACAGCTACTGACAGCAAACAGAATGCATTAACAGGTAACATTCTGACATTTTCAACACATCTTTTCTGCAAAACCTCTCGAATTTTACATTCATTTTTTTCTCAATCATTTAAAATTCTGCTCACCACTATCAAAAATCTTGTGTTGGTCACAAAACAATAGCAATCGAATAAAACTCGAGTACAACAACAACAAAAAACAGATCTTGAGATGTCCATTCTTACAAGAAGCTGATAACTGGCCAGCTCATTTCCCCCTCTTCTTCCCCAACCCTCAGATCATTTTATTTTTTTTGTTTTGCTTTTGATCTAACATTTTTTTGTCCTTTGTGGCTTCATTTTCCTTACAGCTAACAAGTGACATTTCCCTCAGAAAAAAAATTGCTTGAAGGCAGTGAATACGCATATACATTTCTCTTATAACAAAACGAAAAAAAAAAAAAAAACAAACCTCTACTCCTTACCCTACCCACACATCAATGCCATCCTGACCAGGTGTACAACAAGGAAGAAATAATTCCCATTTTCTTGTCTTCAGTAAAATACAGTTGTCCTTTGTCCTACCTACTACATCCATTCTAATTGTCAATCACCAACCATGGCTTTAGTCAGTTTAGATGAAGCTAAGAGTATTTCCTTCATGAAACTGCAGACATCTGATGTATTTGTCCCTTTGTGAAGTTGGACAGGACATTTGTCTCTCTGTGATGCTGACAACAAGAAAACTGAGTTATTTACCTTTGCAAAGTGGATGACAGGAAACCTAAGACATTTCTTTTCAAAACTGAAAATAGGAGGGCTTGACAAATCTGGCTTTTCAGGAATCCGCTGACAGGAGAGCCAAGATGTCTGTTCCTTCATGAAGCTGAGTGGAAAGCCAAGGCATTTGCCCTTCGATAAGCTGCATCTGCACCTACAGGCAGGACATCTTTGTTTCCTATCCTCCTCTCGCCTTCCATGTTTGATTATTTTTGTTCCCACTGATTCATTCATGACATACATTACAAAGGATTACCCTCTGTTGTCATCATGTCATCTAGTTTGGGTGTTTAACTTCTCTGTGTGGCAATGAAGGATCCTCATTGCTATCACTGATGTCATCATGATTTGTAAGTTTATGTCCGTAAGTTCATGCTCAGTACTGCAATAGATGCGAAGTTGACCCTCACCAAGCAGTTTAAAAACATGGCAGTGGTGTAACATATGCACACAGTCAACAGGGCTGCAGGACAGAGCTAATTAAAAACTGTTGTGAAGCAGCTAATGACGCCACCAACACAAAGCCCCATAGTCTTCCAGTAAAAGAAGCTATGCAGGATCCGGGCAAGCAAGCGGTTTGGAGTGGCATACAAGCTGGAATACCACAAACAGTTCTGTGATCATCTCCTTTGCTCTGAGTGCTCATTATTATTTAATCAAGAATGTTCTGCAACAACGTTCATCACCTTCTGACCTAGAAGGGTCACTTTGTCTGCAAGACAAAATCAAACATAAATAAGAAGCAAATAATGACCTCATGTCAAACAAAAATACTGACTTCAAGGTTCTCCCTTTATCAACTTGTGCACATGGGCATATGGATTCAACCCTGCATGCACACTCACACACATACTTGGAAATGGAGAATTTAAATTGTATGTATGTAGAATACCTTGAAGGTTCCTGAAGGTTCTGGGTTTGTTCTTCCAGACAATACCCAAAACGTAGACAGGAATTCCTGAGCAGGTTATAAGTACTCCCATACCAGTATCATGTGGTGCCGCAAACAGAGGAGTTACCAGCAGAAATACCACCACAACCAGAAATGTGAATGGCACCACCATAGGGAACTGCCAGATGAAAATATGAGACCATGTCATGTCTTTGATTGAAAGACAAACTAACTTGAACGACACCACACAAGGATATCACATAGCCATCACATAACAACAAAATTAAAATCTGAGCTGTCATCTACTTTTCCATCACTCTCAATCTCTTACCTTGATGGGACGAGGCATATCTGGTTTCTTGAAACGCAAGTACACCATCCCTAGGACAGAGGTTCCGACCGAAAGCCACTGAACAAAACTGAGGTAGTTGATGAGTGCGAAGATGTTGTTGGAGACAAGCATCAAGATAGACATGGCACCCTGAAACATTGTAAATGATACAAGTGTAAGCGGGGATACAGGTTTAAGAGACAGTGTTCACTGAAATTCTATTGACAGCAGGATTTTAATTGTTGTCCCTGAAGCCCGAGTTTGCTGACCGAAACCCATGGTTTCAAACAACCAATAAAGTTGTCAGACCAGCTACAATTCTACTTGACTGCCATGGTATCAAGCAAGAAACATTGTACAATACAATTTCACAAAACTATGGACATATATGTGGGCATAAAATGACCACTGGTGCGAATATGAGCTCAATTATAAATTACTCAATGAGCAGTAAATGGTTAATATTAGTCCCTGTATCTAGCTCTAACTAAACACTTCCCGTAATCTTCTACACAACATAATCATAGGCATCCAAATTTTTTACTACAAATATATAAATCTTATACCATAAGAAAATGATGAGGCAAAAATAACTTATAAATCAATATCAAACATTGTGCCATTCAGTACTAAAATGATGTAAATATGCCTTCATAAAAGAAGAAAAGCAGACTCACCCCCCTTCATAAGAAAAAAAAGAGAGGAAAAAAGTGGCAAAAAAGAGTACAGGCCTCACCGTGAACATCATAGCCGGCATAGGTGTGAGGTGTCGAATGCTTATCATGGCCAGCAAGTCTGGCAAATGACCTTGCCTTGCTCCCACAAAAAATAATCTTCCTGATGTGAACAGCAGGCTATTGACTCCTCCAAAAGTGGACAGTGCAACAAAGATTGGAATGATCCAAGCCATGACTCCAAACAGCTTGTTGCCGAATGTCTGTCAAACAAGAAATGTTCAAAATCAGCCACTGGCAATAATTGTCATAAGTGGGTCATTTACAGTTGTTATTCAGAGAATAAGGCCTAACTGCGCTTCATAAATTTACAATTACAATGGGTAAAATAGGTACACTTTACAAATATTCAAGAGGCATCAAAACAAAGATACCAGTTTCCTACACGATGCCCTGTGATTGTGGCAAGCCAAGCTATATGGAATTACACACACAAGCTATTTAGTTTTCTGCAAAAGTCTGCAATCTTTCATTCTTTGAAAACAGATTCTCATTCCAAGATTTTCCTTACTTGAAAACTTCTCATCCAGAGACTGCCCAGCAACTGTGGCCAGTGTGGCCACCTATCTACAACAAGCTATCACCATAGCTGCAATATTCACTCTCACAAGTACCAAAGAATCCCCTTACCAATCATGGGTCCCCACTCCTCCCATATAAACTGTTACCACACTCAAAAAACAAAGAAGGAACATTATAATAAGAATGGTCAGTGGAGGCATTACCTGTCTGTCAGGGAAACTGAACTAAATACAGAAATCTACATACCACAGCAACAGCATTAGAGGCAATCATCTCGTGGGGGGAAATAACTGTGAAGTAAGCCACATTGGCCAAAACATAGACAGCTGTCACCAGAGGTATGGAGATGTAAATAGCACGTGGCAGATTTCTGCACATATGGACAGTTGACAACATTTATACTTCACATAATACTGTCTTGCAAATCTGCTGCCACACAACATTGCAATGAGATTTGTCTCCTTAATTTATGTTGTAAATATTTCATGACATGCATTCTTGTTGCCTTTGTAAGTTTTTTCCTATTCTTGTGTGCATTTACGTGTCATAAAAATGCATGAACTTTACTTTCTTATGATACTATGCACCTGAATGTTATACTGGATATAAGTTTTTTAAAATCTAATAACATATACACAGTAAACATGTTCTTTTAAAGTGTTGTAAACTGTCTTGGTGAAATAAAATACTTTAAAATAGTTAAATGTCTTACCGGAAAGGATCAACCATTTCTTCAGTCACAAAATTCAAAAAGTTCCTGTAATAAAATTTCAAATATAGAACAGATACTGAGTGTATTCCTATATAACACCAAAAATATGTCAAGCAGCAAAACTGTGCATGTCAAACTGAGCAGAGTGTACAGCAAATTCAACATACACAAAAGAATGACTACTTCAACTCTTTTATGTGCTCTTACATTATAAAATAATGTGAATAACAGGAAAAAGAAAGAGCACTGTTATACAGGCTAAAAACACAACAACAGTTTCAGAAAGAGAAACATTTGTATAAATTAAAGTTAAAAGTTTGAAAAATCTTATTAAAGATGCAGGGTAATCTAGGCACTCATTTGTGCAAGAAGGTTCTCTGTGTTATCATAGACTAAAGGTCAGATTTGAAAATGAGAAGAAGCAAATCTGTTAGTATGCCCTTACCATCCAGCATATGCAAACAGCCCTGAATACAAGGCCAAGGAGATCTTGCCCACATCACTGGAGGTGGACTCCATCCCCATTTCCAAGTATTCTGTTTCCCCTTTAAAAAAAATACAATAAATTAAAAAAAAATATTTAACTTGTACAGCATAGGCCATATACTTTAGGTATTTCAAATACATTTTCCCTATCATATCTACAACTTCATTTCCCAATGCTCCCTCTCACCCACAGAACAAATCACAGTCCTCACCCCTCCTCTCTCTCTCCCCAGCATGTCTGGTGGTCTCATGCATGTCTAAATTAGGGTGCAGTACTCAAGCAATGTAATCTCTACATTGAAGTGTTGTCCTTATATGTATTTATTATTACTTCTTTCTTTCTGTCACTTTGCTCATCTTTGTAGTAAGAGACTGTTAACACACTACAGCAGTGAAAACTGAATGGCCAGAAGAGAGAAACAGAACTCACCCATGCCAATCATGACAATTCCAGTGCCAATGATGATCAGAAGGGCCATGAGCTTGGCTATTGTGAAAACATCCTGGATACGGGTGGACGCACGCACACTCACAACATTCACAAATGTCAGCAGACCTGAAACATGAAATATACTGGTGGTGAACACAGCACAAGTCTTACAACCAAGTCATGCAAACAGACACAAGTGTTAAATTGTTTGCTTTTGTTTTGTTTTTTGGGTTTTTTTATGGTGGGATTCGCTATGAATTTACCACATTACTTTCAATTTAACTTTCTTTGATAAATCTTGTTCTTTTCTATTTTTTTAAAACGATTTTATTCCACAATTGCATACATGTACAACACATACAATAATACATAGAATAATTCAAATTTAAGTATCATACACATACACAAACAACATGATATACACATAAAAGAAATAACAAATAAGGCAATCCATCTGCTACAATAAATGCAAAAGTTTCATTAACCTGCCATCTCCTCTTAACCTGCATCTTTCACAAATCTTGTTTTTGTGTGTATGGGCCAGACTAGACACATTTAAATGTTAAAGCTCTCATTAGTCACGGGTGAGTGATCCAGTTATTTTTATTGAGACATTCTGCTTTTAATTTGTCATTCATCAAGGGCCTCATGCTGATAAAAGGTTTGCAAAAAGTTCATGGAAACCAAATATCCCCAAAGACTGCAGTTAACAGTCCCACCTGCAAGGACATATTACCTGGGGCTAATCATACCTACTATGTGAAAGCACTAATCCTTTCAAATAAAAAAGAATTTCATCTCTGAAAAATCCATTTTACATTCAATGTCCACCTTACATTAAACCTTAAAATGCAAAGTATATTGCATTTATAAAAAGAAATACTGTATTCTGCAGCTGACTGGGGCACAGCTGCAAAACTAATAAATAGTTTGCATACTGTGTTAGATAATTATCCATATCCCACAGTTTTAGCACCTGCACTGGCAAACAATTAGCTGTATCTACTGAAGCACAATCTTGTGTTGTGCAGGAAGCAATTTTTGACATCAACACATTCCTCCCTTTCAGTAGATCCCTGCATTTGTTAAAGAAAACACGTTAACCAACTACGAAAATAATAAAACTTTTTTATGAACAAGGCAATGTGAAGAAACTCTAATATAACTATATGTCACTGAGTACATTTCCTAGCTCAGTGATGTTGAAAATGTTTAATAACCTGTTATGCAGTGAAAAATTATTTCTAGTAACATTTTTCATGCAGACAATTTACACAGAATCCTCCTTATCTCATCTTTCATCCACTTCCTGAAACCACTCAATTCTAAAATAAGGTAATATCATGGGGGCATAATCTTACTTTACTACTTCACTCCCCTCACGATCTCATAAAAAAGTAATCAATAAACCTGCCAAATGTTGATGTGGAGCAGGATGTGTGTGGGTGAGATAGGGAACAATGCAAGGTGTCAATCATATTTTTTAGTTTGCGTGGCGCATAAAACAGTTTCTGTTTCCGAACACGAATATGATCAAAAGTGGTAAAGTACAAAAGTATCATCTTTTTTCAAAGGATCTAGATAAGTTGAAAGAAATTTGACAAGACAAACTCTAAATACTCTGTACACCAGGAACTTGCTCTCTCTCTCACATTAACACTACACATATATATATTTTACATATATGCATATGGTCTGCACACCAGGAACTTGCTATCTTATTAAAAGGCAAACTCTTTTCCACCATCTCTTGATGTCTGTTATTTTTTTCTCATCCCCACTCCCTCACTTCCACTACACTGGCATCACCTACAACACAGCTCATTTTCCTCCCAACTGCCAACAATTCTTCAAGGTTTAATTGGCAGGGGAAGAAAGAGGAACGTCAGGCCTAAAATAGTCATTCTGCATCAACAAGCATGCAGCAACTTTTTTGTCAAGTAACTTATTCATGCATTCAAAATAACTCCCCCTCACTTCCCCCTTGCTATCCACTATTGCTAAAAGGGTCACAGAAGGCAGGCAGACACATTTGCGGGAAGAAGGGTGGTTGTGGTGGTGGAGGGGGGGGGGGTCACTTTGTCCAACCTCTCCAGGATGTGTCCTGCACTGCCTTCTTTCCATGAATATCATTAGCTGCTGCTATTTACGGACAGCCCAGAAGCTTGGCGCCAGATTGCCCTTTATATGATGCTGACTTGCAGATAAGGATTCATCATGCTTTAGATGCTGCGACTTAAGCCATCTTCAACTGTTTACTAATGCATACACCCATCCTTTCTTTTTGGAACTCTCTGCCAACCATCTCCAGGACATCCATGTGTCAATCTTCCCCATCTCCCCCTCATCTATATGTACATATGCAATTCTGTGCGTACCCCTTTCCTTGTCCTTCTTTATTTCGTAGGTACTTTAGCCATTTAAACTGAAGTGCATATTATTGGTGCAGATCAGTATGATGGACTTTCTTAGGTCAAGGTTTTTGCATGATTTTGATTTGGAGCTGGAATTATCTCTAAAGCCATCACATTCCAGTCCAAAGTTCTGCCTGGCTATCTTTCTGCGTTACTTTCTGGTCCAAAGTTCTCTTATCGTTCATCCATTAGCAGCCTACTATGACCAGGTTAAAAAGTGCAACTTTGACAAGGCGTAGTAAACTACCCTAGTTGATTACTGCTGAGGGTGTATATCAATGTAAGAAACATTTATCAGCAAACAAAACAGCAAGAATGACCCAGTGAAAAGTAAATCACCTTGCCTTCATTGTTTCCTAACAGCTCAAAACAATGCTTGTACATTACTTTTTTGGAAGAAAATAAGTAATGTCTTAACAGTCTGCTTTGATGGAGTAGCATACAGAAGGACTGGCAGCCACCAGGCAGACAAGCTCGCATCACTCGCCATTATGCACAAAATGCTGCCATGTTCCTCCACTTTTTGTTAATTTTTTAACAAAACATCCTTCTGTTCTGGCCACAAGGTCACTTTTACATTCAGTGATGCTTCATCTTCCTCTTTAAAAAATAATTTTAAATGTGGCACAAACCAAAATTTAAATGGAAGTTGTCACAAACCTGCTGTGCTACTTTTTTTTGTGTTTTGATTTATTTTCCTCGTCTGAAAGGCACTGTAGAGTGCAGGTCACAGAAGCCTAGATCCCTTTGTTAAGCCTTTGTTTTGGTTGTGTACTTACCCCACTCAGAACAAAAACAACCAGATGTTAACAAAAGCCATCAAGCTTCGATAAAGAGGTGTGAATAGAATGGTAAGAACTCTATCTCTGGTTCACAGGTTGCTGTGGTCCTGTCACTTCAAACATCCTCCTCTTTCTTCATGTCATGTTCATCATTGTAGCTCTAACAATCTGAAGAGCCTTGTCTAAGTCTCAAGCACCTCCAGCCCATTAGCCAACCCCCAAGGATTTACAGTAACCAACAGAAACTCTCCACACACCACCACTGTTTTAGCTAACTTGTACAGCCAACATTTTGTAACTCACTGATGCAGAGGGCAGCCAACAGTCTGACAGCAGCTTCAGGAGGTGGACATGATGGGAAGACAGGTTGCAGCATGTAATATGCAAAAGTCAAGGCTACTATGGCCTGTGCAGTTGGACGAATTATGATGAGATTCACCTGAAAAGCGAAAAAAATAATGTCAGCATCTCAAGTCTGCAACATTATTAAGGACAAAATAAAGAAATTATATTTATTATATTATATTTATTTATAAACTTTCAAACAAAATTATAGTAGATTGGTGATAACTGAAGCAGGCTGCTTGCACGCCTGGAGTAGTTTATGAAAAAAGTGAATGCACATGACACATCTTTACACGTGACAATTACTCACCCAGAGTTGTAGGAAAGCACAGAGTGGACCAAAGGCCTCCAGGATGTAGGCATAGTCTCCTCCCGATTTTGTGATAGTTGTGCCCAGCTCAGCATAGCAAAGAGCCCCAACAAGAGAGATCAATCCACACAGACACCACACTACAATCGACAACCCCACCTACAAGTAAAACACACCATACCATACATTAAAGAATTTACTCTCACTTCTCAGCATCAATCATGAGTTTTCTTATTTTGTTCAAAGTAGCTGACATTCTAAGATGGGAGTAGGGGGAATTGGTGATTTATGCCAAGCCAGCAACTAAGGCTATGTAATGGCAAGGCAGCCCCTCTGTGAACAAGTCACATGCAGAGAAAGAACACAGTGAAGGTTGGCTGTCTTGGGTTCAGCTCTTGTCACAGGCACAGTGTTCTTTCTATGCATGTGGCATTTGTTTACAGGGCTAGCTGCCTTGCCTTGATATAGCCTTCGCTGCTGGCTCTGGCACAAAACACCAACCCCCCCTATCCCCTCTCAGCTGTTGTGATAAAACGATTAAGTGTTGTTTTGAGTCCAACATATGTGTCCTGACATTTAATTCTGATTCATTTTAAAATCAATCTTAAATAACCTGCTCTTCCATCTCTTTATCTTTTCTGAGACACTAATTACAGATATTTTTCCTCCACACATCTTAATGGGAAGAAGACATGATAATGGGAAGATATGTTTCATCTTATAATGAGGGTTTTAGAACAACATATTTTGAATGAGTAGTGATGTCATCAGATGCCATTTTGGTAGACCAACTGTCCAAAATGTGTGATAAATGTGCCAACTGAATGTGTTTATGACTGATTTTTTTAAGTCAGCCAAACCTTTTCTGTCTGATAACAGTAGAAATCAAAGAATTACCATGAAAGTGATTACAATGGTTTCCTGCTCAAGTTAGCATCAGCTACTACGATCTTCACTATAATTTATATATACACTCCCTTCGTATTGGTAAACTAACACTTCATGAACTGAAACCCCTCTACACTTTCTCTCTTGATACAAATTACTACACATCAAGACCAAATAAAAATACTGTCAGGCTCTTAGCATGATCACACACTAATGATTTGAGTGTAAACAAAATATCACAAGTGTAAATGTGTAGCTTGTGAAGAATTTTAACATTAATTTTAGTGGACTAGAAGTGGCTGGTTTCTACCATCATGTCCTTAATCTCTCCTACAACTGTCCCAAGATTCCACAGTTACAATACAATTTCATCAGCATGCTGCAGCAATTGTACGTTTATGAGGAAATGGGAAAAAAATATGCTCTCCCATTATGTTTACTAGTGATTAACATTTGCATTTGACTTTTTGCATTTGCTACACGTGTATCTGCTTGATATGTATCTATTAAAACGTAAAAGGCCGCTTCACTGGTATCTACTGATGTGACACTTGTTTACATTTAATTGTAAGTTCATGTTGCAAAATTTGTTGATTAATGTATTATGTTGCTATTACAGAACGATCTCCCCAGCATATGTTTCACATATTTTTCATGACTAGAAACAATGCTCGCAAAATCGTGCATATCCTGCTGGTACAATACGTAGATCATTAATCAACAAAAATCTGTCACGCATATGTTTCTCACCCTCGCACTGAACACGTGACAACCACGTACACATGCATCTGCAACAAACTGAGCTTGGAAACACTTACCGAACCGGCTTCCATCAAAACACCTTTGGGTGAGACAAAGATACCAGAACCAATGATAGAGCCGACGATAATTGCCACGCCGTTCATTAGCGATATCTTTCGTTTGAGCTGGACTGTGGTCCCAGTGCCATCAGAGGCTGTCGACTCGCCGCAACCCATGTCTACCTTCGTCTTCTCTTTCTCTCCCTCTCTCATGCTGGGTCTCACACGTGTTCTGTTAGCTCTCCCTCGTGCTGTGTAGCAGTCCAGTCTGCGTCCGTTGCCTCCGAAAGCCGAGGGTTGCGTCAGCCGGCGGCGTGGTACGTGGTCGTCAACACAAACTGCACTCGACCACTGCACGCACTGTACCACTTCCCACAGGTTATGTAGTCACTTGGAGCATCGTGGGGTCTGTATATCATCATCATATGGCAACTTTCCCACAAAATCCGGTCAGATGATATTTACAGAAGGAAGCCAAATTAAACTAAGCCCAACTTCGTATTAATAAAGATTACAGACGACATGTTTACCCATCAACACTCATTCCTCACAGACGGCTATAGTTATTATCTGGAAGACAACCCCGTTAACAGTTAAAAACTGTACAGTCATTAAATGTTTTCATATCCACTATGGCGATGGAGATGGCTACAGAAGGAATTAATTAAATGGTAAACAGCAACTAAACATGATATGTTGGGGTGGATACACAGACCGGTCAACCCTCGTGTAGTGAATATTACTCCATGAACTCATGGACGTGTAGAGGGACTGCTGTCTGTCTACCAAGACCAAAGCTTAGCCTCTTGCGAAGTTCTCCGCTGTTAGTCTTGGCGAACCTAAAGAATGTGACTAAACCGGAAGCTTTATACAAACATGCCTCGTTTTAGTAGTTAATCCGAAATGCGAATAAACCGGAAGCTTTATATACAACTGCCTTGTTTTCGAAAAAAATCGTCTGCCAGCAGTCCAGTATTTAAGGTGACCAGACGTCCCGCTTTAGACCTAGTGTCCCGCCTGCTCATCGGGCAGGACGCCCAATGTCCCGCTTTCTGGCTTTCTGGCAAGTCCATCAAATGTCCCGGTTGTCTTTAAAAATCACTTTTTTCGCCGTTTTTTGACGGTGACGATACCATCATCGGCACGTGTCCTGCTTTCGCCCCCGAAACGTCTGGTCACCTTAAGTATTATACGTAGTTGATTACTATAAAGGAGCGGACGAGACATATGCAGGCTCTGGTTACTTATTTTGTTGTTGTTTAGTATCGCGGTTGATATAGATTCTTCCCTTTTAACTCTTATCTACTCAGTTTGTACAAAAGGGAAAAAATATACAACTACCATTGCGAAACGACTTTTTTCTAAATAATTAAGATTGTTATAATGATACAATTATATACTTCTTCAATTCGTACTTCGTGATCTTGAAATGTTTTATTCGAGACGATCATCTGCCCAAGCATTTCAGTCACTCGTAGCGTACAAGGCACCTTCATTTTTCTGATAAATCATCTCTGAAAACTCAAACTGTCTTCACAGCAGCAGTTCAAAGTCCAGGGTTTATAATAAATAACATGATATCTATCTTTACAGATATTATCTGACGGCATAGTTAGCAATAAAACATTTTTGTTTTAAGATAGAATTTTTGTGCTTTATTTGTGAGAGCTCATATGAGTCATATCTATGGCAGGTTGATATATATATCCTGTTTGCTCAGAACGTACTGCATGTTGACTGAACGATGCGACACATGGCAGGCATGAAAAGAAGAGAGTTCCATTGTTTCGCTGCACAATAACTCAAATTCCTGAGGCCACATGGTGTTCTCGTGGCCACGAGCAGTCATTTACACAATGTAATAACAACACCCATCGCTTAAAAAAACCCGCCATCTCCGAGTCTACCCCTCTACCCGTCCCTCACGATTCAGTGCTTGAGCTTTACAGTGTCAGACAAACATGTCCAAACGTTGCTGGAAAACCTCGTTCAACTACAAATGCCATCTCGTTTCATGTGATGTGTATTTTGTAACAGACCAAGCGAAAATGCCTGTGTGGGCGCGTATAGTGTTGAAATCACCAGGACAAGAGCAAAGTAGTGGGAAACACCACCGGATCTGCCAAAACGGAAATCCGCATGAACAGAGCTCAGCTAAAGGAGATACAAAGCTTTTAAACACATGGGCGCAACCTTCTCCAGGGACGGTAGCTGTGCGGCAGACATTTGTCTCGGGATCGCAGCAGCAGCGGCGGCGATGATGGGAAATCTCAGCACCACATAAACAGCAAAAGCTTCAGCTTCAGCACAAAGTTTCGGCTCTACAAATCACTAGTTGTCCCCATGATCAGAGCAGGCTCCTACAGACAGCACAAGACGAAGGACTTTGCTGGGCATCGCCACCATGGTGAGTCCCCAGGAACCACTCCTCACTACCCTCAAACATTGGAAGATCCATTCACAGAATGCTCAGAAACAGCAGCTATCGGAGCCCTTTTCACAAGCTGGTGGTGCTTTAATTACAGGAGAGATACAGTTGTTGTAGGGTCAAGCAGTTATAGAAATGTGCTTTTTATAATCCTTGATAATAATACACAACAGTATACTATAAAATTTTAGTTTAAACCAAAGACACCAGCAAGCATTCAAACTTTAATTTGATCTCTTTTCTATACGACATCACTGACGACTGCCATGTTTGACCGATGTTATTCCCAAAAATGCTTTCAGTCTGATATTTTTGACAAATCACCATGTGCTGTACAATGCACTTTAAAGTAGATGCACACATGAGAGAATTGCTATAAAAAGAATAGTATACAAAGCTGATTATGTATAAAAATCATGTGCTTGCATACAAGACCATGCCAGACTCAGCTCCAAAAATACCTACCAGGACAGGCAGAAAAAGACATGCATTCACATGTAGGTCATACAAGCCATAGGCAACTACAACAATTTGCAGAGAGGGTGGAAAAATACTTTCTTCCATGTACACATCCATGGCACAGGTCACTTCAAATAATTACAAAAGAACAGAACTCTACAAGACATGCAAGCACTGCTGACTCTGTAACCCTGAGGACAAAAGTAGCAATATCACACATCAGGACTAAGTACTTTGTTTTCCAGTTTCCACACATTTCAAAAAAGTTTGAGAACCAGATTCACCTAACCCAGCTGTTCCTGCTTGGCCATGATAAATTTCTCACTTACTGGCTCTCTACAGTTTTCTTCAGTTTGAAAAAAACAAAACAAAACAAAGCAAAAAAAAAAAAAACCAACACCGTCAACTGCCACAACGAAAAAAGGTCAGTAGAGAAAGCTAACAACTGAACTGACTGACACATTCTATTAGAAACTGTGGTGCTAGTAAGACTGCCGTGTTTTTAATTACCTACTGTTCCACTTTTAAGATTGACACATCACCAACTGTAACACTGAGACAAGATTACCATATTTTCATCAGTTACCATCTGTAATGCTGATGAGACTTAACCCTCTGAGCATGACATAAAAGTATAAGTATTACAAAGATCGGCTAATAACTGATGACTGTGAAGATGACAGTGGGTGAATTCTTTTTTATTATTATTATTGCTGCTCTCAGGTAAACATTAGACCAAGAAACCTATACATTTTGGGAAAGGAGAAAGTTTGATCTTTGCAATAAAAGTAATGAAAATGGCCTCCCTCATGCTTCCCTGGCAAAGCCCTGATCGTGGCCCATCATGCCCAAAGGGTTAAAATCACCTGCTAATAAAAACACCAGCAAAGGTCGCATTTTCATTTACCAGTAATGACATTACCATGTTATCATTTACCAATGGTAATGGACATCTCTGGTACATTCTCAGTTACCAACTACAACGAAGACAAGAAACATTAATGTGGCTTTTGGTAAATCAGGTCTGTGAACAAAATGGGGACCTTGCACACAGATGTCAGTAATCTAAAGTCAGACCTGTTTCCCAATGCAGGTTCCATAATTCACAAAACATAAGTGTGTCTGTGTGAGAGCAAGGTTTGTTTTCTCACAATATGCAATACCTGTTTTGGATGGGATTTTTTTTGGAAGACAGATAAACACATGATGCCACAAGGCAGGGCACGTGCTGCTGCTTCTAACAGAAAAGTACAACAATCTGAGGCATAAAGCAGCAAACCATCTTGAATATACACATGCTGGGTACAAATGATACAGTAATTGCAAAATTTGCCTTGTAACTGGACTGGCTCATCTGCAATACCAGATCGGAACAATGTGAAGCACATATATAATGGAACTGGTACCAGTCCACATCAGTCAGGAGAATTACATCAAGACCACAAAAAATAAACACATACTTCCCATAGCTGAAAGGGGTCTCAACATACCTTGCAACAGCCTGACTATATAATATCCACACACACAAACAAGCACACACATATTTATTTTTAAAAGCTCATGGACAAGGCATAAACAAATTAAAATTTAAGAAATCTTACTAGAGTGCAGGTCAGTGTGGTTGTCTACATTCTCATAATTCCAGTGGCATAACTAACGATGTCTGCTACAATTTCTCATCTTGCTACACATTTAAAAAAAACCCAAAAAAACAATCACATCACAAATGGCATTGTTATCTTCATCCATCCACTTCACTGGCTACAGTGTCACCTGTTTATTATTATTACATATGTAAGAACACTGAGTTCTCCACATTTTGACTCTGCACACTCAGCATCCCCTGAGACCATTCTTTCCCAATACTCTGATTACTGGCGAACAAGTGTTGTGGTTATGGTGAAGCATTTGGTTAATTAAGTCGGATTTTCTTGGCTGCTTTGTTGTCTACTGTGTCCATGCCGTCACATGCAGAAACTGGGGCAGTGGTGCGCACCAAGTCATTCACTGACATGGAGCCAAACAAGGTAACTAGCAATGCCACTCCATACCCCGTGGATCGTTCCCCCTGAAATCAATTTGACAACAGCACTGTCAGCAGTCCTAACAAAATGTTTAACTCTCACAGTACAACTACATCTAACATGTCTGTGAAAATATCATTTACACTGACTTTTAGTCGAGTATTTGGTCAATTTAAAACATGTTAATTAAAACAAATTGTAAAAAGATTACAAAAAATTAAATCCTGTAAAATGACCATGCAAATCTAGAAGAAATAAAGCCCAAACCTCACCATATGTACAGGTGTAGCCATGTCAATATGCAGCCATGTGCCAGGGAAGTCAAAACCAATGTGTGAGAAGATGAATAAGCCGGCACAGGAAACCTGCGCATTGCTGCGATCCTGGTGTTCAAACAAAATTTTCTTTTGGGAAATGGCAGAAACTGGTAGCTGGATATTGTTAGACACTAGGGAAGCAAGATAGTTCCAGACAGCTATGGTCACAAAGGTACAGGCAGATAGACCAAACTTCCTAAGTGAACAGGAGATAGCTCAAACCTTATTCTGGTCACATAGTGCAAACTGCATAATTAACAGGATGCAAGCCTGCATAGTAATAATCAATTTTAAATGTGTATTGAAGTTCTGTGAACATGGCTATATAGAGAATGGTTACTGTCTAGTCTGAACCATACATGTGATGGCTCCATATTACTGATAATGAACGGCAATGATCTAAGTGATAAAACATATCTTACACAGACTATGAGTGACAATGCCCAAATCAAGGACAAAATTCTCACAGAGACATCTGATTACATGCACACTAATGATGTAATATTTCACAAGGTTAAGTCTGGCCACCTTATCGATAAAATATCTCTCTGCAAGCAGAAGCCTGGTTACAAAAGTGCTCACCGCAACAGAGTTCTTCATATCGGCCAGAACTGATGAAAACTCGCTAAAGTGCAGTTCAGGTGTGAAGGGCACTGGATGCACCATGTCACCGCTGTTCAGTCCAGCCTGCACGCATGCATCCTCCATGTCTTCTGAGTTGGTCAAGATGGCTGCGTGGTATTTGCCTGCAGAACATAAACATAAGATTTTCTCTTCTGTCTGGGTACAGCATCTAGACACATTTCTTCACGAAGCACACTGCTTGCATGTATGAACACATTCAGGCACACAAACAGGATAAGTCAACTGGTGAAGGCAGATGGTAACCCATTTTAACATTACTGACTTCCAGTACCAAGGAACATGCAGAGAAAGAACACAGTACCAAGGAAGTTGAATGTAGTAGTTATATGCAGTGATTCTAGCAACTACCTGAAGCACTTCTGACAGCACACTGGCACACAACAGGAGAATGTTCCCACATTGAGTACTTACCTGTAGCAATGCCTTGTGCTCCTGTCAGAGTGGCCATGTCCACGATGGTGTCACATTTCAGGTCCTTCAGAGCATATGATACCTATGAAAGATTGTAGAGTCTGCTGATGTTTTAAGGGTTATTAAGGTGATATACAAGCGACCTTTATTATTATTACTCATATCAGGTTTCTAAGTCTTTTCCGTGACACTGTGCTATTATCTATTTCTAAGCTAAAACATCTATTGTAATGCTGTAGTCTATGTCCCTGGCACATCTTCGCATTCTGGGCCTTGCGCATTTATCTTGGTTGATCAGGCATCAAAGACAAAAAATAAGCATGCAGGTTCATCACAAACAGTACATATCCTACACCACTCTCTCAACAGTTTAAACATCTCTCATAGCCATACACCGATCATCAATCATGATCTATCGCGTCACACAGGTATATCTCACTCTTCATGAATGTGAGACTAGAAACCTAACTGACCCCATCTCCTAGTACCAGCCGGCCTTCAGCATCAGTGTTGTTGACCTCCACCGTCCTGTCAAATAAACACTTCATTTAAAGGTGACAGTACTAAAGACATGTCTATTATACAGAAGACACAGCACTAAAGACTGGATAGATATCGATGCATACCCTCTTATCAACAATGGTTTCTCTACATGATCGCACATTTCAAGACAACTACATTCCGACTACATTTTTTTTCGATAACAAAATCCCACAGTAATGGCTTAGTTTGTTATGGCAGCCCTTGTAAGTACACAGTTATCTGCCTCTGCATTAGGTCATGTTTCCTAGCTGGTCTATTATCACGTATTTCTTCTTGATATTAACAGCAATACCTTCCTGAATACATGGTGACAATATCATCAGGCCTTTGAGCAGTTGGCCCCACTGCATTCTCTGCCAGACAAAATATGGCGTGCAAGTTTTCCGTCAGCCCAAGCTTGACAGCAGCAAAAAACGCGCCCAAAACAGCAGCTGCCCCACCACAATCTCGTTTCATTCCACACATGCCAGTCTAAAGAACAACAAATTTCATCCAAACATAAAGTGAGCATGCTCCTAGACATATACACACAATCACTCATCTAACAGCTGCGCTAAACAAAGATTATTTTCAGCAAATAGTCTTTTTATATAGGACATCAACTAATAATTTCCATGTATTTATGATGTCAAATTCCATGATCCCCCCACAACCTGGTTGTGAACATAAATTTGCATTTGTGCCAAATGCTGCGTATACAGCAACACATACACCAAAAACA
Source organism: Pomacea canaliculata (assembly GCF_003073045.1). Taxonomy (NCBI): domain Eukaryota; kingdom Metazoa; phylum Mollusca; class Gastropoda; order Architaenioglossa; family Ampullariidae; genus Pomacea; species Pomacea canaliculata. The sequence continues at coordinate 1,614,034 of NC_037601.1, forward strand.
AGTCGCTTAAAAGCAAGACACAAGCTGAGCAGAGAGTATAAGATTTACCTTGGACTTGATGCAAAGGCCACCAGTATCATAGACGATTCCCTTGCCGACCCAGGCGATGTTACGGATGGCTCCCTGAGGTTTGTGACTTAGTACAACAAGGGCAGGTTGGTGCACGGCTGCTTTGCCAACACCATAGATGCCTGTAGCACAAAGTGTTTCTAAAAGTAAGCTGCAAGATTTATGCTAAACATAAATAAAAATATAGTGAAGGACAAATCTCATCTTTGCCTAACCATTGCAGTGTTGCCCTGGCACAAATATACTTAAGATCACTTAGGTTGCCCAATGCACCGATGCTGCTTATATAAATATCTATAGGCATACTGATGTTAGCTATATATGTTGTGTGAGTGATAACTCTCTACCACAAAATGTGTCAGTGAGCTCTCGTGTCCTTTGTCTAGGTCAGCTTGGCTGTGTCACAGGTCTATGTCAACTTGTCTGCAATTCAGCATGCACAGCCTAGATTGGTAGATCGTGGCAGATCTAATTACTTGCCTCCAAAACCATTTTTCTCCAACTCTTCTCCTCGAATCACAAGAGGAGTAATTCCAAGCTCATCTCCAACTGCTCTTATTTCCTAAAACAGAGAGATGTTAATGTTATGTATATACAACATCGTCTGAGATAAAACATGTACATACATATGGGTATATGTCAACAAAAATACACATAAGCTGAAACTTAACATTTTAAAAAAGGTAATAGATGTCAAAGTCAATCGGCCATAGGAGTATTAAATGTGAGTGTCTCACTGCGTTGAAGGTACCTCACATGGAGAGTGGAGCCCAGCCCTCTTCTGGAGATGCCTTTGCTCTTAGCTGCTGAATTATGACAGGGCAGCAGGGGAAGTCTTCTAATCATAGGCCCAATCAAACTTCAAGCCAATGACCTTTTGCTTCACAAAGTACACTAACCACATGTTTACCTGACCACACCTGAATGAAAAGATGTCCACCAAACTGATTGAGATGGAGATCTTATACTGAAGGAACACGCGATGTAAATTCAGGTTCATCATGTCTAAAGCATGGCACTTGGAAAGCAGAGCATAATCTTTTTCCTTCCACATGCTTTGACTTATCCATTTACTGCAGGGTGGACAGAGGGAATTTTTGGGTCACTGGTTCAAATGATCTTTGAACCCACAACATTGTGCTCTCATATCAAACATAGAAAATGTACAGCTAAATGTTTCCAAAACATAGGAGTTGACAATCTGTTGAGAAAAATTCAATTTCATTTCAAAACCACACATGCTGATAAAAGTACATTCAATGTTACAGACCAAGCTCTAAAAACAGAGACCAAATTCAAAAAAAAAACCCACATAAACCCAAACAAAGCTTACCTCTAAAAAGGCGTCAGTATGCATGAGGGAACATGGCATGTCAGTAATTTTAGCCGCAAGGCGTACACCATGAGCCACCACAGATATTGCCTCAACATCAGCATCAGTCAGGACCTCTTCTCCTCTAGAGCTTGCCAGCACAAACTCAACAGTCACCACGCGCTTGAAGCCTGTGGTGTTGGACTTGCCGCAGTATAAGGGAAGAGCTCTGGCCACTGCACAGGCAGAGGCCAACACATCTGCACGCTCACACACCACCTGTACAAACACCATAAGCGTATTTTAACACATGCATAAGATTCAATACCGATATTCTACCAGCTGTACAGGCAGAGGCCAACTCATCTGCATGCTCACACACCACCTGTACAAATAACCACGAGCATATTCTACTATATACATAAGATTCTATGTTTACACACACAGCTGTACATAATAGCTCACACCCCTGCAGATGTATGTACTAGCTTTACATGCAGCTGTATGTGAGCTAGTAAGTAAAGTTGTGGGTATGAGAGCTAGCGCACACAGCTACACAGCATGTGAGCTAGTATGCACAGCGGTGTGGGCATGTAAACTAGTATGCATAGCTGTGGGTGTGTAAAGTTAGAACTACACATGTGGTAAACTAGTATGTACAGCTGTGGTGTGTAAACTAGTACATACAGCTGTGGGTGTGTAAGTTAGCATGTGCAACTGTTGGTGAGAGCAAACTGACAGCCATTGAATGTGAAGTCTATGTGGGTGAACAAGAGCTCATTAGACTTCCTCACTCTGCTACACTGATGAAGGATGCATTAGCGCTATAAGTGTCCATGACACTACCTCTATGGTTCACTTTTTTGTTTCATTATTCAATTTCAATTATTGAACTGAATAAAAACAACTCAAAGTGGTAATTTGTTCAAAATTAGTTGACAAGAAGACCACAGTTGTAAGATTTGCAGAGGAAATCAGTCCCAGGACAAATATTTGTGCTGTGACCTCCTTAGACTGAGTACATTCAAGAGCATCCAAATACCCTGCTAGTATGTGATATAATGTTCCTATCAACTGTTCAAGATATAGATTGTTATTTTTCAAGCAACTTTACAAGATAATCTTATCAATAAAAGATACAGTATTGATATCCAATCAACTGTGCAAGATATTTAATACCTTGTAAGCTAATAGGATACTGATACTTGATTTTGCAAAAGTACATCCCTATGCTTGAGGTGTTGGAATCATAACAACACATGACACAGCTATGATATCATGTGGGCATCATACCAAGTGTGCAAGAGGCAGTATGTATTATATTATGGGGTTTTGGTAGAACAAACCAAGATACTTTTCACCTACTTTTCAAGAACTTTTTATACACACAAGATTCATGCTCTTCCTCTCAATATACCACAGAAACAAAAAAAATTAAAAAAGAGTCTTCTAGTTATCCAGGTCCTCTGCAAGAATCTCCTAACACCAACTTTTTCTATAACATGAAGGAATTGAGACTTCGTTAAAGCATGACTGACCAGAAAGTGTACACTGCACAGTAACATTTGTTTGGCTACAGCATTTGGCATTCAGAATGAGCAACTCAGTGAACACACTTAATAATACCTATTTATTAATGGTAAATGATAAAAAAGAGGTGGCACAGTTGAATACAAAACCACTGACCACTATGTACTCATCCCCTCCAGCCATACAACTCTTGATGACCTTGGTCAGTGCATGACCCCGGGAAGGTGTGTTGTGTCGACTGATCTTGGTGGGAAGGGCAGCAACTGTGGCATTGTTTAGCCATAGTGAGCAGGAGTCAGTTGGTGAAGGGTGAAGATGAGACACTCCAACCAAATATGTCTGTGAAAACATTCACATCAAAAACTGTTTAAGCAGCAGACAGGTATTATGGCAACAAGTATTTTAAGACTGGCTGGCTAAACAATCAAGCAGATAGTGACAGTATAGTTGTCCTGAGACTGGCTTATCATTATCTCAGATTGGCGGCACCTCAAGGGTTTCCATTTAGTCTATCACTATGCAACTTAAGAATAAAAATATTATTATTATAATTTATAATGCAAGATAATGGCCCAAGGTGTATCAGCATCAAATGTCAGAGGCTGAGAGTGACGCCCATCTCTTCCTTCCTCTTATCTCCTCACACCCTTTCAACAACTGAATCAGTTGGGGATAAAAGTTGTCATGGGGTATCAAACAAGCACATCTCTAGGTTTGAGAAGTTTTGAAACACAAAATATTTAATCTGATTGCAGGCATTAAAACTAGCCAGATAAACTGATCCAGAATTTCCCTTTGTTCCTTGGCAAGCAGAATGTTACTCCTCTACCTACTAGTCAGGATTCTGCAGCACTGCCCACTCTTTCTGCTGATTACAGACATAACTCCAATCATCAGATGCATCTTCATCATCCATAATTCTATGTTTGGGCCTTCCCCTTGATAAGCTCATATCTGTTTTAGATAAATTTGTGTTTTTCGTCTTTAAAAATATTTTCCCAATGTGTTATGAGCTGGATCCCACTCCCACCACATTGTTGTACAATCAACTTGCTGTTCAGCTTCCTATCTAGTTTATATAATCTGCATCATAAACCTTTCCCTGACTTCTGGCATTGTACCCTTTGAGTTGGATTGAATCTTTTGTTAAAGAAACACTTCCTTGACATGACCAATCTAAAGGACTATCAACCATAGTCAAACGCATGCTTCATCATGAAAATACTTGAAACAGTTGTACCCACCCCTCTCTCATTTCAATGAACAGTCTTTAGAATAGATCCCCTTTCAGGCAGCATACAGAGCTGGTCATAGTACCAAGACTGTTTTTCAACTTCTCAAAGACACTCTGATATCTTTAGAAGGTTTTTTTGTTCTTTGACAATTCTGCTGCATTTGACAGTCAATCTTGCTGTTCTGCTTGTCATGAAACTGTATTTGGATTTGTTCAAAAGCAATTCAGTGGCTGCATGATACTTGCAAGATCATTTTCAGCATGTGTCTGTCAACATCTCATCTGCCCCAAATACACATTATTCAGAATTCCCCAGTGCTCAGTTCTTGGACCTGTTTTATTTGTCATGTGTACTTCACCACTGTCTACAATCACTAAGCAGCCAGCTTCTCTTCCAACAGCTTGTGAACTCATTTTGATTTTTCAAATAAGAATTTTGCAGGCGACCCAATGAGCAGTAAAAAGGTTTTTACCTATTAGACCTGTTAGTTTCTAACAATAACAACAGACTTTATTAATCCCAATGGGCAATTTCTGTGATGTGGAAAGGAGAATCTGCAGAGGTTTTTACAATTTATGAGATGAATTGTGTTCACCGAGAGCAGCATCCATCTCATATGACATTCCCTATTTGTTATATGCATCTGTATGTCTCTTTTTTCTGTAAAGCACCATGAGCCTGCCCATAGGACTGGGATATGGTGCTATATAAGGTCCCTGAATTATTATTATTATCATCAGTCTATCATCACCTCTTTGCTGATGACATACAAGTGTATGTCCACCAACATTCATACTGAGACACATTATTCTGGCTTGTACTGCTAACAATGACTGGTGGATGATAGACAATATATTGAAACTTAACAATGCTCAAGCTAAAGTAATCCTCTTTTCTGGATCCACCAATTCCTTTTTCTAGGTGTGTGGCTCAGCCTGGCTTTTTCCTGGATTCTGCTCAATCAATGAAGCAGCACATCACCAAAGACCAGACCTGGGCAAAGGCCGGCCTGCCTCCTGTCTCTGACTGGCCGCCCGTTCGCCAGTATATATACTATATATACAGTATTGTGTAAAACTGTTAACTATATTAGTCCGGCCCTCTAAAACCATCCCAATTTCTCATGCGGCCCCTTGGGAAAATTAATTGCCCACCCCTGCCAAAGATTGTCAGCTATGCTATCTCGAGATTAAAAATATCAGTTCTACAAGATAATTTCTCACAGGGGGAGACACTAAGACTCTCATTTCTTCCTGTGTACTTCTCAGTTAGACTGCTGTAAAACATTCTTAGCTGGTTATTCTAAGACCACTCTCCCCTTATGAAAGTTCAGTATTATGCTGCTGCCTTATTTTCAAAAGACTTTACCATCAATATTGCACTCCTTTAATGATAAAGATGCATTTACTGCCTCTGAGTGCATGAAATACAAGGCTGCTTATATCTGTTGACAATTATCCCTGGTGCAGCATCTGTTCTGCTCTCTTACTAGTCTCCACTGCATTCTCACCATTTGTCCACTTCTCTGTCTTAACCACTTTTAAATGTCAAGCCTAGCAATTCTGCTTCTTCTATCATGGATCTCAGCTTCAATTTAGACACTTCTTTCTTAATCTTCAAATCTCGCTTGAAAACATATTTGTTGAACAAGTACTACTCGTAATATGTTTTCATTTGGTCTCTTGTTAGCCTAACTAGTGCTTTTCATACCTGAATGGTGGGTTATTTGTCATGTTTCCATGTGTGCATGTCAAAATGAGTGCACCTCACACCACAATGAATAGGCATTTTAAAAATCATCATCATCATTCACTGACTGCACAGAAATATTACCTCACAATCCACACGGGGTTCCAATTTTCCTTTAATAATCTCCCAGCTGATTTGTGTCAGATGTTTAGTTTGGCCCACAATTAGTACTGCATTAGTCTGTGGATCACTCTTGCTCAAAGTGGCTGAGAACTTAAGTGTAGCCATGGCTGCGCTGCTCATTTCGAACAAAAAAGTAAATCAGCATGTGTTTAAAAAACAGTGAAGGATCATGAAACTTAACCAAAAGTGAACAAAATGTTACAGTCATTCTTTCATTTTACTCTGTTTACCCACAATATCTTCTGAGACAATGAAAACCCATCATGATTTTCCGCTTTTCTAATTGCTAAAATTTTATCAAGTGTCATGCTAACATACTATTTTCTTCAAGTTAGTTTCAAGTTAAGTGAGATTCTTTTAGTGTTCAGACTTGCTCATTTTCATCTGGTTCAAGAAAAAAGAACAAAAGAAATATCGACAGTCTCTGTTTACTAGGACAACAATCCCCACCTTCTTTGGATGTATTTTAAAACGAGTTACTCTGAACTGATAAGTTTTTGGGTTTTTTTAATCTTAACGTCTTATCAACCGGGATTTTTTACCCACCCACCCTCTGGCCCCACATTACAAATACAAGCGCAAAAGAATCAAAAGGTCGCCTTTTGGAGACACTGCAGACAGCTTCATGGAAAGTAATTTATCTCATTGTATAGATTTCTTTTATTCTCGAACAGTAGCGACGCGTATCCACTTGTGTACATTCCCATAAAGTCGGAATTAGTCGTGTACTCACTTGCAAAGTCTAGCCCCAAGCAAGCTCACGAGCACTAAACCGGAAACGCATTCAGAGGAAGTAATTGTCTGCTGTGGGTGAGAGCAAAGATAGAGAGGAAATTAACTGAAAGTTTTGGGTTTTTTTTTAGCTGATTTGACTCTCGAATAATTAATTGTACCCTTTGTTAATGAGACTTTGTTCCCACAAGAAAAGAAAGTAATTATACGTATGAAGGGGTTATTGTTTATTGTTGCATATTTCCAGACGATCCACTGACTCAGCGGCTCGCAACACAAGTCTCGTCAATGGCGTCGGTTGGAGATTTCGATTCGAAGAGGGACCTAAACAGCTTGCGGTTTTCGTACCAGCACCATGCCAGAAAGCTTCTGTCAAACTTAAACGAAACGCGGAAAATTCCAGATCTCTGTGATGCATACATTACCATCGATGGTACGTGTATTCCAGTTCAAAAGAGCGTCCTGTCCGCTGCCAGCCAGTATTTAAGGTGAGGACTGTTCTTGTACTAACTTCAATTGACTGTCTCTGTTATTTACATGAGATTTGAGTATGTCTGGATGTTTCACCAAGTGTTGAAGAAGACGGCTTTTCAAATAAGTCTGGAGAAAGACCGAGTGGTATCATTTGCGGGGTAATGGTATGCAAGGATAGTTCCATGCAGTTGGATATATATATAAAACAGTTCCACTTTATGAAACGGGAAATGTATGCGGATAAGTATAATCATTACATGATAAAGGTTTATGCTTGTTTTCGACCTGGTGTTTCAGAAATAAATTTTCCATAGAAACCGCATTGCATAGCCAGAGGTAACTCACAATTGTCCCATTTGCCCTGATGCTTTACAGAATGTACTGCCCCCTTTGTGCTGACTTGAGATATAAATAAAGGAGTATGGACATCATGGTCTGACAGAATTGTTTTAATTTTAATCAGTCAGTTTATATTGTCTGTTTAAGGTATAAGACCGGCTTTTGCAGCACCCATGAAGCATTAATTATACAGATTGTTTTGTATTTTGGATGCCCAGGGGGAAAAAAATTATCACTTTTTAGTTAGTTATGCTTTGCTTTCCATTGGCTGTAAAAAGCTTTCAAGATGTAATTGTTTGCATTATGTGTTTTGTGTGTGTGTGTGTTATTTATGAAATCAGTTCCAACCAAACCTGGTAAGTAATGGTAAGTAACCATTAATGCAGTAATGTCACAGATGTAACATGGATTTTGTTCCTTTGCATTCAGACAAATGTTACAGTGAGTCTTGAATGAATATTTTCCTTTTTTATTTGCAAATAGTGCATCAATGAGACTTTTTTTGTCATAAACAATAGTTAAGGTCTGTCACTGTTTTATACCTCTCCATCTTAAGTAAATAAAACACATGCAGTTGACTAGATGAAAAGTCTGAAGGCACAGCGTGCCACAGAAATAAATATTAACAATATTTTTTGTGAAAACTCTTTGTTTGTTATTTCAACTTGAAATCGTGTTTATCAGGTCTGGATGAAAATTTCTTGTTATGATTATATGTACCTTTTTATTTTTAAATGCCTTGTGAGTAATGTTTCTTTTACATGATTTGTTTTTATTAAAGTTTTCTGAATTTTGTTTTAGCTAAGGAAGTTTCTGTTTTCCTTTTATTTCTGCTAAACAGGTTCCTCTTAATATAATATAGACTTTTCCCCACTTTTATGAATTTGATGAACTTTTACAGTATGTAAAAATATCTTTTTGTGTTGATAAGATTTCTTCTTTATATTTCAGAGCACTGTTCAGCTACAATAAAAACCAGCAACAGCATGATGGGAAGATGTGTATTAATCTGGACAGTCTGAATGTTGGTGCAAAGACATTTGAGAGGATTTTGGATTACATCTATACTGCACAAGTTCTTCTTGAGCCAGAAAATATCCAGGACTTGCTTCAAGCAGCTGATTTGTTGCTGCTTACGGATTTGAAGGACACATGCTGCGAATTTCTCCAGGGATGCATCTCTCCTCACAACTGCATTGGAATCCGAGAGTTCACTGCTCGCTTGTCGTGCCCTTGGATTCACCTTAGGGTGACTCAGTATCTTGATGAACATTTCAGGTGAGTGGCACATTGAAACCAGGTTACATATTTATGAGCTAACTTATGCATGCACATGCACACTAATGCCGTGACCAATGTGGTGTACTAGTAGCTTATGCTGGTCTCATTACATCCCTTCTGTGTCTTTCTGCCTACACCCACTGGATGCACTATTGGCAGCTGTAGATGATTTTCAAAACCCTAAGAAGCAACAAGCCAAGAAGAAATAATTTCTTGAACTTTTAATTTTTTTCACGCATAGGAGACTTCTATGGGCCAACAGAGAGCTAGCGATAGAATTAAGAAGTGTCTCTTGCACTTTGATAAAAGAGAAAGGTCACAGTTAAAGAACAAACTTATTACATTGTATTGGCAGTTAATAAATAGTAGTGTAATTTGAAACAAGAGCTTACTTATTCCAATGCTGTCCTTTTCTTAATTCAGTGAGTAAAATCTTGAATCAAGGAAAACTACATTGATGCATGCAACAAGGACTATAAGAATTTCTGCCTTTCTATAATTGACAATCCAATAATAATAATCAAGGATTTTTATAGACTGCCATTTTCAGCAGGGTTTGACATACCGTAAAAAGCATAATACACCATCTCCCCAACAAAAACACACAGACAAGCACCACACACAGAGAGAAAATTACTGGTATACATGCAACTCCTCACACACACATGATGTGAACATGGAAAGTAACACATTCCACGACATGGTGATACAAAATGACTAAATGTGGTCAAAGGGAGAAGGTGGGGAAATTATCTTCCATTTTACCGCTCGTTCCTAGATGTGTGGCCCATGCAAATATCTCTGATAACTATTGCCTCTTGTGTTAGTCTGTCAGATTGTAAAATGTTTCAAGTTGAGTGCTTTGACTTTTGACCAAGCACAGTTGGGATCAAAAACACATTATGAAGAGTCTGCTGAGTTGGCAGCATAGTTTGTAAACTATTTATTAACAGTTTATGATTGGTTTTCATGTAGCTACAGATGTGTGTTGGGCAAGTGTGAGCTGTTGAAAAATGATTTACTAGAATTCTGTATTGTCAGTATCTGTCAGCTTTGTCTCAAAGGTCATCCACTATTTTTTTTCAGGGAAGCCACATACAGCGAGGAGTTTCTGCGTCTACCTGCAGACGAGGTGCATGCGTTATTGATTCGTGATACCATTCAAGTCAGGGTTGAGGAAGATGTCATGGACAGCATCATTCGATGGTATCGCTGGGACATGGTCAGTCGTAAGGCACAGATGTCCTGGCTTTTGAACAAGTGCATTAGAGTAGGATTCTTGTCAGACCAAGCCATCTCGCGACTCAGACAGGATGATGCTAATCCTGATGCTCTGGAAGAGGTTGCTCAGGTCTTGGATGCCCTGCGCCAAGATCCACGGCAAGACAGAAGGAGGGGGCTGCAACAGGTGCTGGTTGTTTGTGGAGGTGAAGGTCAGGCAGTAGAGTAAGTACCAAGCGTAACTCTTTATGCCAAAAACGTCTCTTTCTTGACAAATACCAAGCCACATATACACACACTTTTCTGGCATTTAGAAGCCATTTTAGCAAGTTTGAACTTGAATTTTTTTTTTTTGGAGTTTTCCCCATTATCTTTAAAAAAAAAAGCTTCAGTATTCAAAATTTATCTCTTTGTGTCACAGTAGCTGTGGTTTTGCCAGTAACATCACCAGCACGTGTGAAACTTTGTCAACATCTTTAAAATGTTTATATCTTTCTCCCCAAACCTTTCTTCAAGCAATAATTTTGTTTAAAAGTTGTTGTGGGCTGTGGCAGTGCAGCTTTTGTTTTGTGATTTCTTCTCCGTATAATAGCTATACAATTAGAAGGCAATAGATGAGTGGGGGTGAGCTTGATATCTGCTGTTTTTATTATTAATTATCTTGCTATTGGTGTACTAAGATTGAGAAAACAATAGACATTTATACTGTCTTATGTACTATGTTTATCTGAAGGTCACAGGAAGAAATAGAGGCTAAGGCCACAACCAGATGTGTGCGAATCAATAAGTCACAATCATCTCCAAACTGTGTTTGGATTGACTTGGCTCCCATGCTCACACCTCGAACTGGCCACTGTGTTGTGGAAGTTGGTAAGAACTGCATTTATTGTTTAAGTCACTGAGACTTTCTGCTTCACTGCTCATCCATACTTGTACGCAAGCTATTGGGCTATGGGTGAGACAACTAACACTGAGATGTATTTTTATTATGGTAAAACATAAAATATTTACTTGTATTTATACATATTTTGTGTGGTTAAATGTTAAACAATCTTCCGCTTTAAAAAAAAAAGACTTTAAGTGGAAAGAGAGTTTAGCAGTCATTTTTAATGACAGACTGGACTGTGTCAGACAACATCACTAATCTAGTTCTTTCCTTTTTATGCAGGGGGCTTTTTATATGCTGTTGGTGGACGAGATCAGCACTGTCGTATCCTAAACACAGGTGAGAAGTACAACCCAAACACCAATACTTGGACTGCCATAGCACCCATGGAACATGGACGAGTTGGCTTTGGTCTGGTTGCCATTGACGATAGTATTTATGCTTTAGGGGGTAGCAATGATATGACGGATCCACTGACCTCCATGGAGGTGTACAACGTGTTTACCAACAAATGGCGGCCTCTTCCTGACATGGTCCTAAAGAGAGTCTGGTCAGCTTTTGCAGCAGCAGACAAGAAAATTTACGTCATTGCTGGTGGCATTGTTGGAAAGTTCTACGAAGCTGTTGAGTGCTTCGATACCCGCACAGAGTCTTGGCTGTCTGTGTCTCCTCTGAGAGAACGTCGTTGTGATGCCAGAGCTGTGGCTGTGGAAAATGACATTTATGTTTTTGGTGGCTTCCGACACATCGAGTGCCCTGGTGCTGTCCAGTCTGGGCATAGTCTGAAGTTCTGTGGCACCGAAGTGTATATGTCCAAAAACGACTACTGGGTTAGCGTACAAAATCGGCATGGTGCCCCAGGTCTTTGCATCATGAATGAGCGATCACACATCTGTGGTGCAGTGTATGACGGTGAAGATGTCCTTGTTGTTGGAGAACTAGATGTCGGAAATTCTGTCCACTGTGTGCGTGCATTTAATCGTCACACTAACACGTGGCAATGTCTGGTACAGAACCTCCCAACGCATCAGCAGCGTTATCAGTGCTGCCTACTAAGTATACCATTAGCTGTCTTGGCCGAACTGTATCCGCGACGAGAGGATGCTGCTTCCACCAAATAAATGCCTTTAGATACCATTCTGCATTTGTGCTCATCAAAGTAACCACATCTCTTCAAAAGTCTAACATAATTCAGGGTGTTTGCCCATCTGTCGATCTAACATTAACTGTTCATTGGAATTGTGTACTTCATCGCGCTGTCCTATGGGGGAGTCACTCTTGATATTACTGAGAGGAGTATTGCTTTTAACTGGCATATGACTTTGGTTCAGCCCTTTGCAGGTATTGTCAAGGTATGTTCACCTCCCTTTTATTTCACATGCATCCTGCAATTATATTGGCAGGTAAAAGCTGTTACTGGTACCCTCGGGTTGAGTACTCATTTATGAAGTTACTTTCTTCTTTGCAGTCGTTTTCTTTATTTTTAGTATATTTTGTATATGAGCAGATCCTATGTGTCCTTGAGCCATGATACAGCCTTAGTGGCTGGTTCAGCATTAAACACCAGCTACTCCCATCTCACTTTCACATGCTTGACAAGTATGTTAATGTCGTATTTATAGTTGTTGAGATATGGCCTTAAAATACCAGTGTTGTAACTGGTTGTATTGTTTCCATTGAATGATACTTTGGTAGTTATGCCGAGAAAGATGATAGTGATGAGAAATGGGATGACTGTCAGCATCTGTGGCTGCTGTATAATGTTTCTAGAATTGTGTATTGTGCTTGGTTGAAGTAGTATTTGGGCTTGTCATGTGAAGATGTTTGCTCCCAGACTCCAATGTACATTACACAAGATTTCTAGTCACGGTTTTGGTGCTGGAGCGAAGTGACATGTCAGGATTAATAACTTCCATATGATTTGTGAAACAAGCTGCCTGAACCCCTGAAATGTGTTATATGTTTAGCTTTCAAGAAAGTGTCACCAATCTAAATGTTGAATGTCGTTGTGTAAGTCTTCCTTTATGTGTTCACATTAGATGGAGCTGTTTACAGGCTTGCTTTGCTCATGCTGAACACATTTCCGATGTCTGCAATATAAACTTTAATAGTGATCTCTTGGCAGTTGTAAGAGCTTAGTTTCTAGATGCTCAAGTACCCTGCTTGTAGCTACAATGTCCTTAAAAGTGACTCTTATGAAACATTCTATTTTCTACAATTAACAATATTAGTTTTCTAATTATAGCCACAGCTGATGTAAACAGATCATTTAAGAAATATGTAAACAGTATTTGTATTTTTAAAAAATGTAATTCCAAGAGTAATGGAACTGGACAGCGCGTATTTGAAATACCTAAAGCAACAGGCGTTAAATAATTTGTACTCTTGCTGTCTGAATATGTTGCAAGTAGTTCTTTTTTTATTTGTGGTGTTACATCAGTATAGTGATTTATATTTACAATAGCAAAGGTTGATCTTAAGTTTTGGTTGGCAAGTGAAATTGAAGTCGTGATCACATACTTGCTTATGAGATTAATTCAGCATTTAGTGTTGCAAGACAGCTGGAATTCTATAAGTATTTCTGTACTCTTGCCATAAAATTAAAAAATAAACTAAAAATACTTGTGTTTGCTTTTTGTGACAGAACTTTTGATTATTGCTTTCTCCTGCATACAACTGATCGCACCTTAGATCCTGTCCTATGCAGTCCATGAACTCCATTTAGGGCAAGTCAGCAACCTGACGTCTACAGGTGTGTGGAGGCCACTTTTTTTTTTTTTTGTAGTAGCTGAGAGTGGGCCCCTTTCAGGCTTCAGACTCGGCACCAAGAAATAACACCATCACACTGCAGGGGGGGAAGTACAACTGTTATGTCATGATGCATAGCCATTTGGTTATCACCCCAGCATCCGCTGTAAAGAGACTTGCCTGCATGGGTGTATCCTCTGCCCAGGTTTTTGGTCTGGAGTTTTCCTTCTCCCTGGTGCTGTTTGTCTGCAGCTGGGGGTTTGGTCTGGTTTGTGGGACACCAGTTCATGTCCACACAAAAATGTACACCATGCATCTCTGTATCATGGAGCCAAACCTCAATCAGTCAAGCACTTGCACTTGGCCTGAAGCCAGAGAAGTGTCGAGGCACTGCACAGGGATTATTGTGGAGAGGTGATCTATACTGGCAGGACAGACTTACGCAGGCACCAAAAAATGTTTCTGATGTGTCCAGACCAACATTTGTCCTCCCTTATAGATGACCTGAAGATCTACAGGTGTTACGGTGGATCAAGGGCTCAAAGAAGAAGAGATAAATAGTTGTGTTTGTTTGGTTTGATTAAGCACGTTTTGAAAATGCTTAACCCTCAGTGCATGATGAGCCACAATCATGGTTTTGCTGGGAAGCATGGGGAAGGCGATTTTCATTACTTTTATTGCAAAGTTCACGCTTTCTCCTTTCCAAAAATATATAGGTTTGTTGGTCTAATGTTTACCTACGAGCAGCAATAATAAAAAAACAAACATCACCCACTGTTGTCAGTTATAGGCCAGTCTTTGTAATGCTTATACCAGTGGTGGCCAATCTTTTCTCACCCGAGGGCTTCACTAGACATGATATAAAATCTCACAGGCCAGAACATGGCAGTTTTGTCAGAATCATGATGTTAAAAATGAAATTGTGTCTGGTTAAAATGAGCAGGCTGGATGATGCACCCCCGACTTATATTTTCATGTCGTGCTCAGAGGGTTAAATTCTCTTCTAAAATGATTCAACATTAAGCAGGGCTTCTGCTTACGCAAAAAATTGCGTACAGTACGCATTCAAAGTTCGGAGGACCCCTTCAATTTTCGTCAATGGGGTCCCCTTCAAATTTGGGCGAAGAACAGGGACCCCTTAAAAATCTGAAGAAGGGATCCCTGGGACCCCAAAGAATTTAGCCTTAGCAGAAGCCCTGATTAAGGTTCCTTTTAATCTTTTTTGTTGCCCTATTCCAGCTTATTTGATTCAAAATCAAAATCAAACCAAGGACGTGTATATGTGGATTGCTGTCTGTCTGCCAAGACCAACGCTTTAGCCTCTTGTGAAGTTCTCCGCTGTTAGTCTAGCGAGCTGTAACAAAGAATGTGACCAAACTAGAAGCTTTCTTGCATCATACCTGTTTTAGCAGTTAACTGGGAAAAATCGTCTGCCAGCAGTCCAGTGATATTAGTTCGTGATCAAACTCTTACTTTGGCAAATGTAAAGTCAGTAAAGTTATTTAAGATAGTGCATGATGCTGAAGATGCTTTTCTGACCTAACTGGACTGATCAGTGCCAGTCTCCACAAAACAAGAAGCAAGAGTCTTGAACACTCAATGAACATCAACTTTTACCTTTATTGGCTATCAAGTTGTTAAGAGCCAGTAAAATCAGGAAGTGCCAATCTCCACAAGACAAAAGACTGGACAATACATAACAACAAGTGTCTGCTCCAGGCAGACTGGACAATGTCAGCACAGAATAAGTAAACTGTCGACACTTATTTCTTCAAATCAAAAGGGAGCCAACCTTTCCAAAGCCACCTGGGTCTCACACATAACTGCTTATTGTTAATTGACTTTCTTTACCATCAGGTCAGCATGTGCATCTGAAAGGATTTATCTCAACAATATTGAAATGTTTGTAGGCAGTCTAGGTCAATGTGAGTAGATGCACAAAACCTGATGACAGGTTGAAGCCCTTTTGGTTTGAGAGCACAAAAAAAAAAAATCATTGAAAAAAAAACTCAATGTGTCTTTGATTTTGTTTGTCAACATAAGAAAGTTGACTAGTGCATAAAATGTGGAGAACAAAAACACACCCAAATAGTAATGTTTATGAAAGGTCTTAAGAATCATCTCCAGAAGAACAGTAGTAAGCCCCTGGCTAGAACTGGTACCAGTGAACCACACCAGCCCGCCATGCCCTGCTCTGCCACAAGTTGTGAACATGCTATTATGCATTCCTTGCTGGCTTCACAGTGACATACACGAAAACAAATCATCTGTCTGTGGGGCTCAATGGTGGGGTCTGCAGACACCAGTAGCGACCTTAGCCAAGATGACATAAATTTGGAGGGGATGGGCAGGTGACTTCTAAGTAATGCCTCTGTCTTTAAAGGCTCAGCTCACAAGAACAATGTTTCCTACATTTCTAGTGTACAAGGTGTTCATCACCTGTCTTGAAATAAACAATGAGAGAAAATCATGGATTTCTGTGTGATGTTTATCAAATTTGTGTCTATTTTGTCATTCAACAAGTAATCTCCAATGGCAGTAGTTGTAAAGAGATAGATCACTGCATGGGGTGCAAAACTTGGGATATTAAGGGCAAGTTTTCTGTCTTCCTAATTATGAAGGGATGTTCAGATATCGTTTTATGTTCCTTCACTCCAGGGCATCTTTTTGCTTTATAACAATGGCCCCAGGGAAAAGCAATATAGAGCCTGGACACTGCATGAGAATATGGAGGCAAGAAGTTTGCCCTTGACTTCCTTGGGGAATGAGTTACACTCACTTCGTCATCAAACCTGAGAACCACAGCAAAGATGCCTCTGGCTGGCCATGCTAAATAACTAAGTGCCTCAGGGCTTGCTACAAAAATGCAAAACTTTTGGCAGTAGCAAAACCAACAAAAATGAAGTACCTCTCTCAAAAAGAACATGGCTGAATGGCAGTAAGGAAAACTTACAGGGTAAAGATGTTCAAGACACTGATGACCTGGTACACCAAGGTATCCATCTTACTCCAGTAGGTCTGGTGCTTGCTTTGCATAACAACTGCTAGTCAGTTAACTAGGGCTGTTAGTCCCTCTCGTCAGAAAAGCATTATTCCACTAGTCAGCTGATCTCAAGTTCCTGACAAGCTGTGAGATAAGGATCACACATGCTGGCTTCACGATGAAATTTGTGCTTTCTCATCTAACCAAATCTATCAGGTCATAAAGTTTCTGGTTCTTTTATACTCACCCTACCCCTTACCAACTTCCACACTGCCAGACATTAGGAAGAGATATTTTAGCTGAGCAGAACTATAGCAGGAGATCCATGATCAAGTATTCTTATTAGACCCCTCCTCTGTTGCTTGTTTGTGAAATATTCTTGCTTTTCCCAAGAAAGTCTTTAGTGTAGCAGCATCATGATGCTAAATCCACTTAAGAAATACATTTCTTCACCAAAATAAGAGCTCAACAAAAATGGTAAATGAGAAACAGGATGTTCTCAAGACAATGAGTACAACCAAGATATGCAATGCAAGAACTAGAACACATGCACTGGATGATGACCATGAGCCATAAACACAACACTAAGGTGGTCTTACTCCAGGGTTAGCTGGGAACCAGTAGCAAAGTAGATTTCTGCAGTTGCATACGTATGGACCTAGGAGGGTGACTGACAATGTTGAGGTTCCTGTCTTCTCTATGGTTGCAGATTGTTAGAGCTGTAAATATTGAATGGAGGTACAGTAAATCCTGGAAAAGATGGACTTCTAGGGTCTTAATTATGGCCCAAGCAGTGAGTGTATGGTATCTGAGACGTGTAGAAACTTATCAGGGCTTTGATTTTACCACGAAAAAAACCCCAATGTCATCTAGCCATGCATCCGTACAAATTGAGCTAAGTCTGACCTGAAAAGTCCTACTGAGGTGGGGAGGGGGGATAAAAAACCCCGTGCCAAACAGAATCTAGTCCTTCACAAGGGAGAAGCCACCTGTGTACACACAAGTGCAGACACCTTTTTCTTACAGCAAGGACACAGATGAAAGTAAAACAAATCCCATTACAAGTGACTGATAACAACCAAGAAACACGTATGGAGATCTGCTACGCTGGAGATGTCTTGGAAATAAATGAGCTACTTTGGGATTTCCACCATAAAGATGACGATTGCAATAGAGAAGTAATGAAATGTATAAAAGACAGAGTAATAAAGAAAATAAAAAAAAAGTTTAGATATGCTTTGAGAGAAAGGCAAGTACACGACAAGAGCCTTCACAATACAAACCTTTGATGCGATATATCTGTCAGGAAGTTAAAGCAAATACCTTTTAGTGGACCAAGAGCCTTCCTTAGTTCTAAGACTGAATCATGTATTATCCAGATTATCAACAGAGATACTGTAGCCAAACTGACAGCTTGCATGTTCACACAAACACTGTAGGCAGGTTTTTATGAAATGCAGACATGCTGGGAACTGTGAAAACCTTTTTAATAACAGTCTGCATTCATTTCTAGACAAGTTGTTTTAGACATGGTGATAGCGAGTGATGTTACATGGAGTTAGACTGCTTTAGTACAATACAAGGTCTCCAACATTACAATTTTGATTCACTGGTGACTCTTGCAGCTATTACACCTACCTCAGCTGTCAACTTTGTGCAGACTGCAGTAAAAAAAATGGACTAGAATGGTCATCGATTACTGAGCTTTCTTTAAACATCTAACTACTGTCATTGTTTGGTTTTTATCATCAAAAGACTTTAGAGGCATGAAGGCTAAACAATGATGGTTGCACAACAGTGAAGAACTATAGACAGTCTGCAAGACAAACACACATCAAGATGAAGGAACAGCTGTCTTGATCGCTGTGCTCACCTGACAACACAATCACACTATAAGCTAAACCAGTTTACAGGGACACACAAATCACAAATAACTGTAGCAATTTCAAGTTACTGAAAATTCGCTTCATCGGTTTTCAGGCTGGTGAACATGCTGGCAAAGTTACCTATTCTATAACATCAAATATTGTTATAAAGCAGTGTGTTGTTAACAAAACCCTTAAACAATAATTAACTTTCATTCATTCTGCCAGTCCAGCAAAGGACTGAAATAAATATCATGACCATCGCACACCAACATTTAACTTTGATGTGGTCTATCAGCACATTGTGCTGAGTGACTGCAATCACTGGACACCAGGCTACACACAAAAGACAATGTTACACACTGCATGACCTTGGTTGCTGGCCTCAAACACATGGGTAGGGTTCATATAATGAGCGATTATAAACACAATGCTTGGTTGAAGATGGGGTATTGGGGGGATGGTATGATGGGATTTCCTAAGAGGAAACTAGACATATAGACGGCACACACACACACTCTCTCTCTGCTGGGACAAGACACATACACAGCCAAGGTTCAGATGGACCAATGTAAGACCAAGTCCAAGTGACTACTACATTCAAGTAGCCAGAAGATTAGCACAGAGACATCATACACTAAAGTCAAGAAAAAGAAAAATCTTTTTGTGGATAAATCCAAGATGAAGACAAGTATTCATTCAAGTGCAACACACAAATGTCTGGGTGGCACAACCAGGACAGTGACATCATCACTGGCTTCAAGGAAAATAGATCTGCAATCTGAGTGGTCCACGCAGCTATGACAATAAAAAAAAAAAAAAAAAAAGAACCATTTACAACATCCAAAGTGAAGCTTAAGAAACTGTACTTTTTTTTTGTTGCTGACATAACCAAATGCTAAGACGCAATGAAATGACAGGCACACCACTAACCCCTACCCTCCCAAAAAACAAAAAACAAAAATAAAACCCCTTACAAATGCAAGACCACAGATTTCACCAAATCATTTTAAGAACTATTTTATGGTGGCATTTTCTAAAATATTGGCATCAATGGACGATCACAGCATATAGAAGATATATTGCAAATAAACAGAATCACAAACGAAGTAGATACTGTATTACAAACACGGTAATGTCAAGTGAATAAACAATATACAAGTGATAGCAATTTGGAAAAAAAGCTTAAAATTATATACATGTGTTTGTAAATGCACACATGCACATGCATGAACATACACACACAATTACACATACATACCATCTCTGACAATCAATATCCAGTCCAGTTTACCTGCACTCATCAACTTAAAAGTCTACAGGCCTAAACACTTAGCTCACGCCCTCTAGGTTCAATAAGCGTCAAAACAGCACTTCCAATACATTGGACCAAAACTGAAACTTGCCAAAGATACAACTGATCAAGAACCAAAGCTACGAGATCCAGTGATACAACCGGAACACATTTCACCTCATCTGTCAGTAAATGGTAGTCATTCAGTCTTCTGCAAGGGGTTATATAATACAATTATTAGGGTTTTTTAATCAACTTTTAGGAAAAAAAAATTCCCCATCAATATACATGTGTTAATACTATCATGTTCTTGATCCTTGATGTCAATAAACAGCATTAAATATTAATGCCATGCATTTATACATGTAAAATTGAGTCAATGACATCTAAATAAGCAATGACTAAATATTTGCTTTCATTTCAATGTCTAACATGACCTTCTGGTCCCCCAAGTCATTTATCTTCTGACTCCACCTGGTAAATTTTTCTCTTACGGTAGATGTGGGAGATGTGTGCCCCTAA
The DNA here is from genome assembly GCF_003073045.1 of Pomacea canaliculata. Classification (NCBI taxonomy): domain Eukaryota; kingdom Metazoa; phylum Mollusca; class Gastropoda; order Architaenioglossa; family Ampullariidae; genus Pomacea; species Pomacea canaliculata. Next base: position 1,634,397 of record NC_037601.1, read on the forward strand.
TGTTCTGACTGCAGTGGTAGAAACAGAGATGCTTGTCACTAGTGTCCTGACTGTTGTGGTAGAAATGGAGAATGTTTGCTCCTAGTGTTGTGACTGCAGCAAGAGACTGTAGTGGTAAAAGGCATGATGCATGCTGATGATGGTGTGATTTATACCTTAAGACCTGGCACTGACTGGTATTAAATGCTAAACAGATTCATGGCTGTAGAAAAATACTGCTTCAAAAGGCTGACACCCAAAGAACAAAAATAAAAGAAATTTTGTCCAAGCAAGAGAGAGCGGCTGTATTATTTAAAAGAAACAATGCTAATTGTAGGCAAACAGTGGTAGAAAGCAAGCCTCTCACTGACAGTAACAGTGCCACTCTAAGGACAGGTAATCATGGATAGCTATGCACCAAAGCACCTTCTTTATTACAAACAGAAATGCAGACATCAGGAGAAAGAAATAAATCAAGGTAACACAGAGACACTTAGGTCAACAGGAAAAAACTGGCACAGAAAGGGCTTATGTACCAACTCTGATGCTTACAGTAGGACTGACTGAGAAAAAGGGAATCAGACATCATGAAAAGCAAACATGTGGAAATGCAAACAGTTTGTGTACATAAACACATTCAGTGATGAAGATATAGGCAAAGATATACTTACAAAGATGTAAGGAAATGAACACTGCGGTCTGGCATAATGTGAACAAGCCAGCTGGAGTCCAGCATTAATAAGTCTGGTGTCGTCTTTGTTAACTAGTAACATTTGGTCTTGTGTAAATTAAGTTAGCACTGACATTAAGTTGGGCATAACTTAAGCTAACCAGCAATGTTAGTGTTATCTGAAATAGCACTGTCTGGTCTGCTGCAATATGACTTAGCAATGATTGATCTGACTATGAAATGTACAGGGTTGCATCTTTCTCTCTCAAACTGTGCATACAAGACAAACTCTTGTCATCAACTCACTCAACCAGTGGAGAACATCAAATACAAAGCACCTTAAAAAAAGTAACAAAAATAAAGAAGTGCATGATGCAGTGTTGACAAATAAAGAAATCAGCTGTCTCTTTGCACAGCGCTGCCCCCACGTGCTGGCAATAGTACAGGCACATTCACACATTGTGAAAATGTGTTGAACTCCCACAAATCTTTGTGGTTTGTGACTAAACTCCACATTGCACTGAGGCCACAGCCTGTATCTCCTGCCAAGTGTTGTACACCGATTCCAAGCTATGGTAGACACTCTGTCCTTGCAAATGGGGTGACACCCATAATGGCTGTCAAGACTATATTGCAGCACTTGCCATCCTGACTACACAGCCACAGTAGCAACATCAGTCTCAGGATTTTTCTGAAATGTCAGTATTTATGATGCACACTCTTTTGACACATAGCACAATGCCCCAGTTCGTATGTGAGCGTACCTTCTATGATGATGCACTGCAGAGGAGCTAGCCACTCCTGGTCAAGAGGTGGACAGGTGACAAGAGGCTAGGTATGGATGCACAGCAAACATGCTGTCTAATGGTCACACAAAGCAGAATGCTGAGTCTGCCATACTAAACCACATGATGCACAAGCACTGATACAGGGATGGTAGTGTTGGGCCACTGGCGTCCATAAATGCTCCCAACAAACATGGCCAGGCATTGCTCCTGCTTCAGTGCATACTTTCCTCCACAACCACTTAGGCAGATGCTGCTGACATGTGTTGCACTCTGCCCTACAGCTCAAACATGAGACCTGCTGGTTCTCAATATTACTGAGCCTGACTCTCCAAGATATCTGCCCCTCCAGTCTCTCGTGATGACACGAAATCAGAAATGTGACAAATTTGATTGCACTATAATGAAGTAAGTCTTTCACTGTGTGTGCCTATGTGCAGGTGTATGCGCATCACAAGGCAGTACAAAAAACAAGCACAAGAAAGTGCGCACATATAATAAATATATATATTTTATACAAAAGAAGCAAAACAAAAATCCATCACCACTCTACCTACACAAACAAAAAGGTCCTTCCACCTTCCAGTCTGCTTCTGTGGATAACACACTAGACCATGTTACATGAAAGTAGGTGTCACTATCTTGCTCTTTGGTGGCCTGTTTCTCTTTATTTGCATTACTAAACAAAATCATGAGATTTATTCTGAACAAGAAAATATTCCATTTTGTCTTCACTTGCATGCTAACCAGCAGCACACCAAGCCTTGGTACTGTGTGACCAATGTTACAAATCTTGCCCTGTGCAGCCCTCTCTTTTTGTATTTATGCTTAAAAAAAAACCCAAAAAAAACCCCCAAGCAACGTCTGCTTTCCTATTCAGCATATCAGGCCTGTGAGGTCTCAAGAAGCCCTGACACTACTCCACTATAAGTGCAACACAAAGTGTTCTGCTGTCATTTGTGACTAACCAGCTATTTAATGACCTTTATCCCTTTTGAGGTAAGTGCAAGGCAAGACTTTAGGTGGGCCAGGATGCAAAGCAGTAAAAAATGTTTAAGTGCACTTCACAAAGTGCAGACAGATCTCCCAGTAGTCATGAAATGGAACTTCACACCTGACAACATATTGTAGTAGACTTTCTTTGGTTGTTGTACCCTGCTACCCAGGTGGGTATTTGGTGGAAAAGCTGTGTCACCTGTCATCCTTACTTCACAGTCTTCCACTCACATGATAATGACTTCCTCAAATGAAGTACTACATCACCATCAAGCACTGACAGAGAGGGCATGGCAGCCAGCAGGGCTGCATCCCATCACAGACTGCCACATGCGTCATTACTGTGTTGTTTCTGTCACCTATCAGAATAACGTCATCAGTGTCTGAGTTCCGCAGCTTGATGCTCAAAGAACTATTAAGGATGCAGCAACTGTGAAAACCCAAACTTCAATTATGTAAATCTAACAGGTCTTACAACCAAACATCACATACACCTCTCATGTATATGTAGCAAGTATGAAGCCCTAAAACCAGACTTAATTTCTTTTCAGACGGTGTCCATAAACATTCATGACTTCATTTCAAAGCATTTTATACTCCTACTTTTATATTGTATGATACTTCTTTCACTTTTTTTAAGCAGCAGCTAATGTCTTCTTGCAATGCTGTGCTCCTTTCTGCTCTATCTTTTACCTACAGTCTTCCTCTGCAGCATTCAGAGGCCAAACAAAGTGGCTTTGATTCCCATGCTAATGTGTAAGTATTCAGTGACACTGCTGATGCATCAGTATTCAATGACACTGATGGCAACCAAATGACGACAGACCAATGACAACTGTACATCAATTTCAAAAAATAATCTCACTGGGAATAAGAAGAGTGTATCTTTGCTCAGTTGCTTGTTGGCATAAACAACACACCATGTACATGTGGCCGCCCAGTTCACCAAAAGCTTGTCGCTTCATATAGCTACTGGAAAGTGGTCCATGCATGCAGGAGAATAAACCTACACCTACAGCCATACACAAGATGACAGACCATGTGACTTGACCAACTAAAAAGGCCTGAAACCACAGAGACAAATACGGTATTAGCTACCAAGAGAAAAGTCCTCCCAGGTGACGGTATCCAAGTATAAAACATTCTCCCAGCCATCCAGTTCAGAAGACCAACTCGTGACAGGCTATGGTGCAAGAGGAACAGGTTTTTCCCACCTGCTGAATAAAACATGTGGGTGGAGAGAAGAGAGGCAGATGATCCCTCCCACCTTCCCCACAGAGCTGGCCTCTCTCAGGCACATTCAAGGCTTCTATGGCAGATGACCCTTGCCCCCTGGCAGGGTAAAGGGTCAAGGCTGTGCTGAGCAGACAGGGTCACCAGGCATCTGTGTAGCGTACATCACATTCCTGCAGAGCTGGCAGCTTCTCCTGAAAACAGATGATACAACCGTGATGTACATCTATAGAACACTGTTGTAATGATTATACCTCAGCACCCTCACTGCAATTATATTTACAATACTCCCTTGTTGCACCTACATATATTTATATAACACCTCAGCACACTGACTGTAATAATACATCTTGTTGCACCTACGTATATTTATATAACACAGCGACTGTAATAATGTAAATCTACAATACTCCCTTGCTGCACCCATAGCACATTCACTGCGCTGGTCAATGAGGCCTGTCAGTCTCGGACACAAGTGTGACATGGTAATTTTAATCATCTTCAACTCTTCAAAACATCACTTGTTTTACGTTGAGGTCAGCAAAATCTCTTTGTCTCCCTCTTAATGATCTATTTTCATCTGCAGCTTAAAAAACCCACCTTGAGCCCTTCAAAGGTGAGGGCAGAGAGGCTTGTACTGTTGAGGTTTAGCTTCCGCAGGTGTTTCAGGCCTATAGCAGTACAAAACAAACATTAAATTATAAAAAAGCCCACAATCTGTGTTGTGTTAACCTCATTGGTTAACTACCTAGCATATGTCAAGAGCCAACACAATCGCACAAGCACAGCTTGTTATCTAACACAAAGCTCTGTCAGAAATAAAATGTCATGTTTTCAATTCCGGGGTGGGGGCATCGGTGTTTTACGCCGTGTCAGCAACTATGGCTATATGTTACGGCAATCAGCCAGCCCTGTAAACAGATGCCACGTGCAGAGAAAGAACAGCGTGCCCGAGACAAGAAATGAACTCTGGGCAGCCAACCTTCACTGTATTGGTGACAGGCGCTAACCGTTGCGCCACCGGGCCGCTCTTTTTTCAATTCCAGGAAAAATTTCTAAACTGCCTATGTTACAGGCAGAAGCTTATGGTTTCTTGTGATCCCTGCGTTTTTACTCCTGCTTTTGACAGCCACCTTGTTAATCATTTGATATTCACATTGTCTTATAACCACCATTTGCTAAACAGTTCTTATAGGATAATAAAAAAAAAAGGAACTGCTTTCATATTTCAGCATCAAGTTGAAGAAAATTTAAAGTAAGTTTTTAAAAAGGCTCATTATTCTTCTAGAAGTAAAGAAAATAAAATTCACTTCAAAAACAAGTTATAAGCTTGTCTGTTATAAGCTTTGCTCCAGTTTTTTTCTTTCAAGTATTGGTTGAACTTCACATTAAGTGAGGGTTGTGAGTACTACTTTCCCATCCCCACCTCACACTCACTCTCTTCAACACATATAATGATGACCTTAATTAAATGTGTGCTTGCTCTCTTCACTCATTCTTTCTCCCTCATTTACACATGCAGCATGCCATTTCATATTAGAGGATTAACAAATGCTGAAGATGCAAGACAAAATCCTCCTAATATATATGGTGATGAACCTTACTTGCAGTTGTTCAAGTTATCAAAACCTCTTGAGTTTAAATCAGGTAAACACAATATAGCTGACACAATAAGCTAAAGTTTATAAGCCTAAGTTTGATTTAAACATCAGTATAAAATCTTACCTGAAAGACTGATAAGACCTTTATCTGTGACAGGTGTCTCACAGAGGTTCAACACCTGTAGTTTCTGCAGGTGCTCAGAGATAAGCTGCAGTCCTGTGTCACCAAACTGAAATCAATAGCAGGAGAAAAGCTCAGCAAGATTAGGAATCAGCCATGACCAGGAGCCAAGCATCTTTTTGTTCAACAATCCACAAAAAATGGCAGATAATAGAACAAACAAGCTGACTGGCTATATCAAAACTGCAGTCTTCACAGTCCATCATGTCACATAGTGAAGAGCTGTGGCAACTGTTGGATGAAAAATAAGTAATTGAGGTGTGGTACCTGAACAACTATGAAAAAAGATGAGGCCAAAGTATAGGAAATAGAACAGGTTACAAAAATTACAAAGTAATTTTTGAGGTACAAATATAGGATAAATGAAAACAAGAGGTTACTTTTCAGCATGGAATTATACACTACCTGGGTGGACCACAAGTTCAGATAGCGAAGTGAAGGTAGTTTAATGAGCTCATGTGCACAGGCTGAAGTCACCTGGGTAAAGGCCAGACTCAGGCACTCAAGGTTGCCAAAAGAACCAGAACTAAGCATTTTTGCCAAGTCGTTGTCTGTGGATTTGGAAGGGAGCGTCAGTTTTTTAGGGCCACCTTTCTGTTGCTGGAATGGAAAGAACAAACATGCACCCACCCATCCACACACACACCACACAGAGTGTGGTGAAAAATATTATACTTCATTTCAAAATGCTCAAATGCATTTATTGTGATTTCTATGGATTCATTTATAAAAACAAAAAATGTGATGGCATGGATTAGACAAGATGAGAGATAAGAGAAAAATGAAGATGAAAGAAGAGAGGGCATCTAACAGTCACTCAGCCCATGCTGATTACCCTGACTTTATCTCTCCAACACTACTTCTCTGGACAAGAAGCATTACACAGCATAAGGTGGGGGTGGGAGAGAAGCAAAAGAAGTTATTACAAGCCAAAAGTCAGTGGTGGGGGGAACATAAGACACATTATTATAATGCAAAGGTAGCGAAAGGAACATTAAACATGTTATTACAAGGCTAGGAGAGAGGAAAGAACATAAGACATATTATTACAAGGCAAAAGTTGGGGAAGACATGAATGATATTAGAAGGCAAGGGTTAGAGTGGGGGCATAACATATGTTATTACAAATCTCCACAATTTCAACACTTGAAAACCATGAGACAGTTGTAAGTGGCCAACTCACCAACTCCCGTAAAGCGATCTGACGATTACAGAGGTCCGTATACATACGCTTGCCCTCACAGGTTGACTGTAGCGTGGTTATCATTTGCATCTTTAGGTCTTGATTATCAATCACTTCCATCTCCAACATAGCACATAACGTCTGGCAAGAAAGACAGGTCATCTCTTACACACATTTATCACCAAATGTGGTTACATTCTGAACTCAAACTGTTAAACACACATGTGGGTATGAGAGAGAGAGAGAAAGAGAAAGAAGAGGAAATCTATGTAATTTCTTAAAAAGTATGCTGTAATGTAAATAAGAGTAAGATGTCTATGTTTGCTCCAACTCTGCTTATCTATCTTGCCTCCATGGCAGCTACATTGTCCCGCAAAGCCAAAAGCATGACTGGGCCAATCATCTTGGTCATGCCTTGAAGGAACTTCTTGCGGCGGCAGCAACAGCCAATCAGTGTTTCAAGCTGAAACAGACACAGAGACAACAAATCATCAACAGTCACTGTCAGTACACAATAGCATTTTCAAAAATATGCTGTTTGTTGTTACATAAACCATAAATACCTTTCAACCAGCCGTCTAGCCTGCAAATCTGCTCAGTTAGACTTACACATTTGTTCTTCAACTGTTGCGTCAGCAAGAACTTTAAGAGTTCTTGCCCTATGATGTAATAATAACAAACAACAATGAACAGCAAGGCGTAGAAGGCACACTGTCTTGTGATGTAATAATAACAAACAAAAATGAAAGGCATGGCATAGCAAGCACCCTTACCATGACCCCCCACAGCTGACCATCATCATCGCAGGCAATGCCTCCGGGACAGTAGAGGTGGAACCAGCCCTCCTTACCCTCCCGTATTCCAAGTACCATCTGGTGAACTTCACATACCCTGTCCCCTGCCACACGCAGTATTGTCTGCTTCATGCTCCTGTAGACACAAGTATATACATTATACAACTTTCGGACTGTACAAAAATGGCAGCCAATTTACAACAACGCAGTAGTAACCACAGCAATTTTAGAAGATTAACATTACAATCAAAAGCAATCACAGCAGACAGTCAAAATAGATAAAGAATTATATCAAGTGTACTTACGACGTGAACAGCGAATCAGCAATCGCACTGAAAAACATAAGAAAAAGACAATGTCTTCCTCACATCTTCATCAAACTATTTAAGTACAGAAACACGTTAACTTCACAACAGTTCTGCCATGCACATGGGGTATTTTCAATTGGATATACCAACTTTTAGCTATAAATATCTTTGGATTCACTGAGAGGCAAGAGGGACACAGGATGACCTCACCATTTTATTTCATCCTTGTAGGTTACAGTAAACAATGACAAGTCATTTATGAGAATCAATACCATGGCAATACCTGGCTCTTCTATAGTGTAAGTAAGGCAAGCTGGTAAAAAAGTTGAATCATAAATATCAAAATGTCATAAATGTGGCCCCTAACTGATATGATACATGGTAGTTCTTAATGACCAAAAAACACTTACTCGTCTGGAAAGGGTATTGGCTGCAAAAGACTGCCTAGTGTGCTTCTCCAGTCTGTGTATTCAGACCTAAGAGAAAAACAATTGCCTAAATCGCAAAATGTTCATACAACTTCTCGTGTAAATAACAGAAAATATATGCATATGCAAGTTTGTACCCCCATTTCCCCACAAAATCATGCATACATTAACTTCACAACAAAATTCTTTTATGCACTGCCGAAAGATTCCCTCCCCAATATTCCCTGACCCACCTCAGGCAAAAACATGTATGTGAAAAAACAAATTCTGATATTTCAATGAACTTATTTTGGCCTTTAGAGATACAAGATCACCAAACTGTTGCCACTAACTCACATTGTCTCCATCATGGAAACATAGCAAAGGAGCTTGCTTTCCCAGTCGATGGGGTCAAACTGCAGTAAGTCCATGTTGTCTTGCATAGCACTGCAAACAATCCAGGTCTCTTTTCAATCCTTCCAGTGAAGAAAGGAAATCAAACACCCACTAACAGAAGATTGCAAAATAACAGGTAAATAAAGGAAACTAAAAACACAGTCAAGCAAAGAGCAGAATTGGGAGGAGAGCAATGAACATTTACCTTGATCGGTCTGCACTCTTCATATTTTCAAACACAGTTTCGTGCATGTTTAGCTTGCTGAAATGATCAACTTGGTTTTGCTGATATATTACAAAATCACCACAACATCACCCAGTTTTCTCTCATTCCTCACTTCTTCTTGTCTTCATAGAGGTTGTAGACTGCAGCCAAGCACACTGCTACCAGGTTGGGCAAAACCCGTGGATGAGGACAACTGCTGGCTGGACCATGCATGCTGTAATCAATCAAGCAGAAAGTCAATATGCTTAACAACTAATACATACTTGAGTTAGTCTGGAATATTTACAAAAGTGCTGTTTATGGGGACACTTAACATCTCAGCTGACTATAGACAGGGAAAGGTTTAGTAGTAGTTTCAGTGTTTGGATGCAAAATAAGTCAAACTGTATTGACTATACATATTTATTTCGGAAAGAGGTGGTAAAAATGTGATTTTCTAACAAGAAACAGAGCATCCTAGAATGTAAAGAATGAAGACTGAAGAAAAATGGAATAAAACAGAAAACAAGTGATAACTGAGGTGGGAAGCTATAACAAAATCTCAATTCTATCAGGACTTCTGCTAAGGCTAAATTCTTTGGGGTCCCAGGGACCCCTTCAGATTTTTTAAGGGTCCCTGTTCTTCGCCCAAATTTGAAGGGGACCCCACTGACGAAAATTGAAGGGGTCCTCCGAACTTTTAATGCGTACTGTACGCAATTTTTTGCGTAAGCAGAAGCCCTGATTCTATTATAAGAACACGATATGTTACTTAGTTTTCAACTTTTTAAGCCTTCTATCATGATAGCTGTATAACTGTGTTACGTCAGGAAAGGTTGACCACAGAATACAAGCCAGAATATTTGTGGTGTGGACAGTAAACAGACTACCTACAAATAACAGATTTTTCCCCCTTCTTTTGTTAAAAATTAGGTGACAAGAGGCGTAGTATGATTTGAATTCTTGAAAGAGTAGCTTAGGGATGCTCAGCAAGTCCACTAAGAAACATAAAATCTGGTACGAGGTAGATGGTAATCCTCAATTTCACAAGAAGGTCCTGATGGCATAACAAATAATCTGTCATAATCTTCTTGCAGGAGTGTGACGGTTAATATGCTTACAGCTGGATGAAATTTCCATACAGAGATATGACTGAAAACTACAGTGACAATACTAACATTGGCTAAGAATGCCATTTCATCATCTCCACAGACATCTTTCTTTGAGGATTATTGAAAAGGTTCAGATCTACAAATTATAAAACTAGGGGAGTAACTACTGCCTGTGGCTTTTACGCAAACACAAGACTGAGGCACCTGTGAGCTGATAGCAGAAACACCACTAGAGGAGCCAGTTCAGTTTTGTTTGTCAGAGACTAGATGCAAGAAAAGATGGGGACAGGTCTTTAACACCGAGCCAACAACTACAGCTACATCATAGCAAAGCAGCTGGCTCTGTAAACAGATATTATCCTGAGACAAGATCTAAACCTAGGATAGCCAATTAAAAATATAAACAATACAATGCCACACTGTATCAAGATTAAATCTTGTTTGCTTTAAGACTAGTATTCCTGACAAACCAATCACATAGCACATGGGTCACAGACTTCATTCTTGATTATTAATGTGTCACATTTACAACTACACCCCATCCACCTTTCAGGCTTCTTTCTAGGCATGGTAAAGGAAGTTTGTAACATTAGCGTAAGCCGTAAGGGTTTCACACTTTCAACCAGGTCAAAATATAATAATAGTCCAAATTAACCGTGGCTACCCAACTACTGACTCAAACTTTGACCATCACACATTGTCGACACAACTAGTGCTACTAGAAGTCATCAGGTAAGTGGCATAAATGTTCCTGATTTGAACTGCATTTTGTTAAATGTCATCAGCTTTTATGCATATCAAAATCAATAAATTTTACACACAAGAACATAAAAATGATAAATTTATAATGGGATGTAACTCCACTAACCATTAGTTTTACATTTCTTAACAGCTTCCCTTAACCAGAGCAAAAGGCAAAGGAAAAAAAGATGGACAAACAGATATAAAATTTACAAATATCCACAAACAGAGCATGTTATATAAAGAAATGTTCCTGGAAAGTCATACGCCTTATCGATTTGCAAATGGAGTGTTAAGAGGAATTTAGGTAAGACAGATTAATTTTTGCATATAATCTATATAATATATATCTATTACTTATACTCAAAAATTTTTTGTTCCATCTACATTATTTATTAATATGTTTTTAAACTAACCGAATTTTGTGCACACAAAGACAGCAATCTCACGATGTGACTAAAGGCAAGATATCTGACCATCTACTGCAATTAAAAGCCTTAAAGACTTAAAGCAAATGTGGACAAGACTATTGTAACTTACTTCCTGATGAAGTTCTGCACCACCTTCAAGCCATCATTCTGACAGTTGAGTGCCTGCAAGTACTCTTGAACAAAGGACCGCATCCTAGGGTACTTGCCAAAGTCCTGTTGGTTAAATACTGCTTGGTCATAAAGTTACATCAGAATGTCAAAAGAAATTTCAAAAGGATGCAATTCAAAGTTCAAACAGACTACAAGAATTTTACAAGTATTGGTATTTTTACTATATCCTTTTATTTTGGCAAAGTGATGCAATTCTACAAGAAAAGCTCCACAAAAGAAATCGCATCTTGGACTGGGTCATTCATTGAACTGATGAGTGCAGTCAGCTGATGTTTCTCAAGATCTCCCATCTGGCCACTACTGAGTACAGATCAAACTTGATCGCCAATGCCCATAATCAGCATTAGTTTTTAGACACGCTCGCTTGTTATGCAGTGTTGTTATGCTGAAACTCTCTGTTGAGCAACTTTGTGTAGAGTGGTTGATGGCCATGCCCCAGTGTCTAGATGTCTGACATGCCAGTCAAAATGTACACCTTGGTATTAGCAGATCTGCATCTAAGTCTGTGATCTGAAGTAAACACTCACTGGCGAGCTGAACGTGTTGGGCAGAAGACTGGACTCACATCCACAAAAAGACTTATAGCGCTGTCAAGGGGAGCGTTGCAAATTGCATCAACAAAACCAACGAATACTATCTTCATGCCCAAATAATTAATTACACCTCCTCCAAGAACCTTTCTGACATATGTAATTAAATGACTGGAATTAGCAAGGCAATGCCCCTGCCCCCTGCACATCCTGTTTCACAGCTGCTGCAAGCGTTCTGTGATTACTTTGCTAAAAGATATCAGACATCCTATCATCATTGGACTTGATGCCTGACATCTCTTGGGATACTCTGGGATACTCTGTAACCAACTTTCACCCATCTCTGAGGCCAATATAAAGGCGATTATTCTGAAAGCCAAGCCAACAAGTTGCCTGTTAGACCCAATACCCACAAGCCTTCTTCTTAAGTGCTTAGATATTTTACTTCCTGCCATCACAAGCATTGTAAATGTCAGTTTGTCTTCAGGTTTTTTCCCATCTTTGTTTAAAAATGCCCTGGTGAGGCCACTCTTTAAGAAGTCCACGCTTGACATCAACATCCTGAACAATTATCGCCCAGTTTCCAACTTGTGTTTTCTTGAAAGTAGTTTTGACACAGCTCTGGGCAAACTTATAAGATCACCAGCTCAGTCAGCTTATAGACCTTTTCACAGTACTGAAACTACTTTAATTAAAGTAACCACTGTCATACCATCTGCCATTGACAGTGGTGATATTTCTGCCTTAACTCTACTGGATCTGTCTACTGCATTCAACACCATCGGCCACTCTCTGGTCCTTCATAGACTACACACCGTCTACAAGATTTCTGGACCTGCTTGTTGTTTATCTTTTGGTCATTCATATGTTGTTTGTTCTTCTGTCCTTTGTATGTTTTCCATGTCTTGTTCTTGTTCTTAAGCGCTACTAGCATGCTCATTACAAATGTGAGTATGTGCTATACAACTCTTACATTTATTATTATTATAATCCTTTAAGATCATGTGTGAAAATCACAATATTCTTACCATATTGTGTTTCAGTATGCGCTGTACAACTGGTGTAAATAATTCTATGACAATGCTGGAGCGTGGACTGTTCTTGCAATGCTAGTTGGGGGAAGAGAGAAAGAGGAAATAAAAATGAAAATTAGCTTTCAGCAACAAATATAGCAGCTTACTATGTGTTTTTTAAGTGCTGACATATCATGTGGTCCTAGGATGAAACAGTTAATAACAATATCAAAGTAAACAAAAGCAAACAACCAATGCTTTAAAGGTGTTAAATAATGGAGTAAGTCCCCAGAATGCAGGATTATATATGTAGATCACTTTTAAAATTCAAATACTTTGTGCAAAATATCCATTTCTATCAAACAAAAGAAGCAAGCAATGAGCAAACGACACCTTGGGACCAAATGTCTGTATCTAACAAGCAATGCAAAAGGACTGTTGTGTGTATAGGTGTTAAATTATCCACACACACATACTCTATTACACCTGCTCAGTTACTTATCAGTTTCTTGAAAAATTTTAAGCCCAATGAAAAGTAATAAAAAAATCTAGTGGCCACAAACAAAAACTAGCAGTCAGTTTAACTGTTGCAACTTGTTCATCACCGTTCTACTGTTGTACCCACCTTGCTGAAGAAGTCACAGATTTCCTGTGTGGGGTGGTTATTTTCCAACAGGGGAGTTAGGGCAACAATTATACTTTCATGAGCATCTTTAGAGATGATCTCTGCATTTTGCTAGAAATAAAAACAAGAAGCAAATGTCAACAGTTAGTTTTATATAAAACAGTGATCAGTGCAAATAATAATAAACATGATTTATGTAGCGCATACTCACGCTCATAAGGACCATGCTCTTAGCACTTGAGACAAGAATGAGACATAGACAAGAAAGGACTGAAGGATAAACAATAATACTGATGACAGATACTGATAATAAAAGACAAATACAGAAAATGCAAAGAGGAAGTAGGTAACAAGAACTGAGGGTACTGTGATTCTGCAGAGGAAGATGAGTATGGAAGCTTGAGAATAGACTACCATTGTGTGGACTGTTATTAGAAGTAATGCTCAAGGAAGAGGTGTGTCTTTAGTGCACATTTAAACGATTCAATGGTGGGTAGGTGGAGGATATGGAAGGAGAGAGAGAGTTCAATTATTTTGCTGCACAGTAACTGAAAATCCTGTGACTGTATGTTGTTGTTCTAGTGACAGGAATAGTAAGGATATAGTCATCAAAATATTGCCTATTTTTTCAAGGAGTACATGTCAACAACAAACAGGTGCACTGCTCTACATCACTGGTATGCACAGGTCTTTCTTTCCATTTCCTTTAAAATGGATATGCCATTCTCTGGAGACACGCTGCAAGGTGCTGTATGTCCTCCAGGCTTATGCAGCTACCTAACAAATAAGTAAGTGTACTTTTGTATTGCAAATCCTATTGTTTAGCACTATATAATGTGGATTAGCTAAGTATTCCTCCCCAAGTCCAGGCTCATGCAATGTTCATGTCAGAAAGACATTGTTTTCTCACTCTCGGCTGCATGTCCTTGCACTCCAACAGGAAACTGGCAGATCAATACTCCCCCCCCACCAACCACCAACTGTTGCAATTACCTGCAGATTGCTAGGCTGGTTAGTAAGTAGGCACACTGGCATAGTCAAACAAGCTAGCCCTGAATCAAGCACTGCCTGTCATCAAGCAACAAACAAGCTAGTTCAGCAAACAGCACTTTCTCGTCCTTCAGCAACAAACAAGCTAGCACAGCAATCAGCTCTTCCTTATCCTCTAGCAGCAAACTGGTCTTAAGGACCACTAGCAGGGCACTGTCCACAGGAGAAGCCATCTTTCAGCTTTGTATCTAACAGTCTTGCCTAAGCATCACATCTACAACTGCCTTACCAATAATGCCTGTATTACCAAGTCTAAACCAAATCTCTAAATAATTTTTAACATTCATCCATGAATTTTATTAACATGTGTCTCCTAACAAACCCTTTCCACATAAACAGCTTAACATAGAAACAAAAATATGAGAAGCTTTTACAACAAAATAACCCTCTTATATCAATCTGCTTACCACCCATGGTACTCTGCAACTGATCCAAACAGTTGTTCAACTTTAATAATCACAGGAATTTTCCCTAATATTAGTTTTAGCATTAACAATCATAGTTTTTATTATCTGTTGTTTTAACATATTTGTTTTTCATTTAGTTTTCTGTGCAAATTTTCAAAGTTTTTATAAGTAAGTGAAACTACTTTTAGGGTATCTCATTTCCTTTTACACTCTTCAGCAATTACTACTAAGTTTAGTTTGCACTACTTATAACTACCCCCCCCACCTTTACAAAAAATCACAGCAAGTCTTCAATAAACAACAAATCTACTGTGCAGTTCTGTAAGCCTATACTAAAACGAGAAGATCTAATTCTGCAGTGAAAAATAATAAGTCTATAGCAAACTAAACCAAAATCAAACGTACTGAGGTTACCAATATTTACAGCTGAACAACCAATAGGACCTTACAACCCAAAGCACACAACTACAGCCTTCTGTTTTGTTCCTAATACACGCTGACCATCAATAATTAAGCACTACAGCTTTGTGTGTGTGTGTGTGGAAGGGGCATGCGCAAGTATATGCATGCATATAGGTGTGGGTGCTGTGCAAGGACATTTATCTACCACAAACTGAGGGCACATTTGACCAAAGAGTATTTGACTGGGGTTTGAGTCTGGAATAGAGTTTATGATGTGCTAGTGATACCAACCAGGAACCTCTGAAAGTGTTTGGCAGGATTTTGTAAGGAGGCTGGAAAAATTGCAGATTAAGGAACTTTTTGTCTGCAACCAAGGACCTCCAGGAACTGGGGACATCTCTAGTTTGCTAATGTTGTTAGACACTTGGAAATATTTGGCCATTGTGCTTATTAGCATGGATTTGAGTGTAAATTTGTGTCTGCTGCAAAGTTTTTATCCAGGTAAAGTGAACGTGCACTTTTTAAAATTTACAGTTCACAGTTAATTTTATTATCCACCATGTTTACTTCTCTCCATAGTACATCAATTTTTGTGCAATTTAAACAGTCACAAGAAAATGATTATTTATATATATATATCATACAAAAAAAAAAAAAAAAGTTAGAAAACAGGAAAACTTCTAAAAACAGGAAAAACCTAAGACAAAATGTGTATGCCTCTCTCACACACACCCACCCTGCATCCTTTCTCTCCCGCCCTTCTCTCTCTATATATATAAAACATACAAGCACAAACTATATTTTATGGTCAATCTGTTACCTGTTGTAGAAGCTCTGACACTAAATCCAGTGGAAACTGGTAGACTGATGCATCTTGTATAGGTGTTGTCAAAGACACATCAATCATGTTCTGCCACAGACAAACAAAAGTCACAAATAAGTTATCGCTGCCCAACATCTGCTTCTCTTTAGAACATTAACAATACAATGAGACATAATGCAGCCTGTAGTACAGAAGCGATGTCACATTAGTGACATTACATTTAAGAAGTGAACAAGCACCATAGCCTTGATGTAGGAGCAGAAGATCCTTAACTCAAAGGAGTCCTTGATCACCTGCCAATCCAGCAAATCAAGATTTATCAGGGGAAAGTCAAAGAGCAAGAAGAGTTGGAAGAGAAGACCTCCATGTCATGCTCTAGACATTGCAAACCACTTACTATGGCCACAAAGATGAGATGCTTTAAAGAAATACCTCTCTCAAAAAAAGACTACCCCCCACCCCAAAAACCCTCAACCGCATCTAAGTTACCATGTCAGCAGCAGCAGCTAAAATCAAGAATGCCTGGCAGCTCTATGATCATGATGACCATTACCATAAGTTTCTTAACTTCCTCTGACATTGAGCTTTACACCACATACATAGCCCTTCATAAATCTTTCCAAATATTAAAAATAAAAATTATCCATCTCTTAAGCAATCTTTAAAAATGCACCACGACCTAACTGCACATCTGCTATGAAACATCTGATCACAACAAAATCCATGACTATATGGACCAAAGAACCAAAAAAGCTCTTCGACAAAGGTGATTGTCACTACTAACACAAATAAATATAGAATGATTTTGTGTAGCCAACAACAGAAACCACTGCAAAAGATGACATAACATTACTTATAACCAATGACTTTTGCATCTCATGATATTTTGTTATGGCTTGCTGGGAACATTTGATTACTGGGATTAGATGTGTAATGAAACTTTGGGCAATATTCTATTTCTTTCCTTTAACAATTATTTCAAACTGAATCCTACCATGACCATGAAAGGCTGATGAAGCATTACCTTAACATAACACATGACCAGAAAGGGCTGGTTAACCTTATGTTGAAGTTAGCTTATACCGAAGGTCCACGTGGTTTAGAGCATACCTCAAAGTTAACTCACATCCAATGGTCAATTCATCCAAGGGCACATTACTCAATGTTCTGTGATGACTGACTACGTAAACAAGCAGCTCTATCATGCTTTGATGCCTTCGAAACAAAGGCATAAAAAGAAAGGGCAAGGGATGGAATGGGAGGGACCTGACAACTAATCTGTGTAATTAGAAACTGCAACATGATCTGTTACTACAATCTAATCAGTAAACAAACAGCAGCTTTTAGAACCCCTCAGTAACATTATTCTGTGAATGATCCAAGAGAATCTTGGAGAAAACAACATTCAAAATACTGTTAGGCTAAATGAAATGGCAATTGATTAGATGTGCAGATATCCCATGGAATGTCAATCAGGTCATCTCTGTCTATTATCATCATCGTCCTCCCTCCCATTTAGGTTATCTCCCACAAGGTTGCCTGCATTATCATGACAGGCTGCTCAAGCACTTGTGAAATTGTGCATTGCACTTGAGGTCAGTTCCCTTCTCCTCCTATTGCAGGCTTGTCATAAGAGGAGGACATCTAGAACAATCTGCTTGTGCGTGTGCTATCGACCCAGTATTTTTGCAGCCTTTTCTATTCTTGGCCACTCAACTCCAGTCAAATTCAATAAATCGTCTAATGCTTACTCATGAAACAGATATTACATAAAGGAAATAGGATGCACAACAGATAACCACACCCAAACATTTCACTAAAAGAAGCCAAACCATCCTTTCCAAGCTGACAGAGCCACCCATAGACAGGTCATGCTTCTAGCATTTTGCCACCAGCATGTGACGCAAACACATGTCTGTGACGCGGGTGCTAGCAGATAATCGCTACAATTAAACAGCTATCCACCTACCCTGACTGTCGGGGAGCTGTAACTATTGAACCTAAGAAAGAGTTCCCAGCAGGCTCTCTCAAGCCTTCAGGAGACATTTGAAATCAATGCAAGAAAAATATTTGCCAGTCTCAGACAAGCCAAATTGAGCTTACACTACACTGACATAAACATCAATCCCAGAAAAGTCATTAGTCTTCAGCAACACCTTTGAAATGTATGTGTAATACTAAATAAAAGATACAATTTCAAAACTTTAAAAAAAGGGTAGTTGAATGATAATCTCATTTGTAGCCATGCTGGAAATGAGTTTACCAGCACAGACTCACAATCAGGTACAGCACTCACAGCTATAAAAATAACCTCTTGTAGCAAATTGTTGACATCATCAGTCTTTTATTTTGGTTTTTATGCTAAATTTCTAAATTACTGTGCTACTACTTTATGTATCGAATATCATCTTAAAAAAAAAAACAACTCTGTGTTTCATCTCACATCTTACATGTAAATGTCACACGTGTTGAAGATATGTACGGATTCTTCATGCACATTTCTGTCAGGCTAGCAATAATCTGAGTTGCAGCATGATTAGAAATTCAGATGATGAACAATTTTGCAAATGGAGAAACAGGTAAGAAAATGTCTGAGAAGACAAGACACTGAGTTTGTAAACTGACAAAAAATCATGTAATTGGAAAAATGAAAAGATTTTACAAGACAGCTTTTTATGTTTCTTGGTATTTGGATTTGGAGATTTTTCAGCAAAATTTTAAGGTTTGGTAGTTTGTATCTAAGAAATCTGAGAATAAATGTATTTTAAAACACAGTTTTAGCATATCACCAATTTTTTGAGAAAGTTTTGTTTTCAATCATCAAGAAGCACCCCTCAATTTTTTCCCCCAAACACCAACAAGGAGCAAGAAAGCATAAAGTTTAAGATTATTAATATTAGTCATAGAAGTACCTGCATGTACTGACAAATCAATACAAACAGTTTCAGTGATTTCTTTTTTCTTTGCGATAGGATTGTCTTCACAGGTCTGCCCTCAATAATTTCTTACAGGGATCGAGCAGGTCCCGCAAAATCTTGCTTCCACGGGTGAATAACATATGATCTTGCTGCTTAATTTTCAGTTGACAATTCTGGCAAAAAACAGTTGCCATCTTAAACTGACCATAACATTCTACAATCCCTGCCAACTCCATGGATGCCAGTGGGAACCATGTTGTCTTGGTAAACATATAATAGCCAGAAGGTGGAGGAATACATCAGGTTCATCAGACTATCTTCATTTATTGTGCTCTAACAGCAAAGACAAGTGTGAAATGCCTTGCCTTGAAGACACTAAACCTTAAATGTTTGAACCTGAGGATTGTGAAGGTTTAAAACCCCAAACATAAGATGAGGATGTTCCACTTCAACCCAGACTTCAGTATTTCATGCAGTTTCAGTAAGTGCAGACCTTTTTAGGCATTTCCACATTTGTTTTCCTAATTTTTACCCTGATAGTTTTCACAAAAGAGAGAGAAGGAAGTTGATGCACACTCCACTGAGTGATCCATCGGAGTTTCTTGCACAATCAAATGTCAAGGTTTTGAAGCCTACTCCCTACTCATCAGACCTTGCCCCACGTGATTTTTTGTTGTTCCCAAATCTGAAAGAACCCCTGCATGGAGTAAACTTCAAAACTCAAGAGGAACTTTTTGCTGGAGTGAGGAAACAGTTGAAATTGATGCCAAAATTGGAATTTTTTTAGTTTCAAAAATAGATCTATAGGGCCAAAAAATGTGTTACAATTGGCAGTGACTATGCTGAACAAGTTTAAAAGGATAAAAAATGTTAAAAACATTTTATTGCCAGGTCCAGGTGGAAGTTGAATATTACTGGTATGCTTAGGCAGCAGATGATGTAGAGCAATTTCACAATGTTACATGGTAAGCAACATTGATGTTCATCAAACTTTGCAAGCTGCAGATGATCATTACAGTTACATGCTGTCAAAAACAAGTGAGAAAATGTACCATTGGGACTGATTTGCATGTTTATATGGCCATAGCTGCTCAAATGGTTGTTATCAATAACAGTAAGAAACAGAGTGACTTTCACCCACAAAAATTTTAAACAAATGGAAAAGCAGAGATATTTTTTCTGGAACACTGATGCAGATATTTCTTATCCTTTACTGTGCAGATGTTACTAAATCCTATTGTGTCCCAGGTAATTAGCCAAAGTACTGTGGCTTGAAAAGTTGACTTTGAAGTACATTTATCAAGATAACTTTAAGTGTTTGTGCAATTACTCTGTGTTGCTGGACGAGAAAAGGCATGTTTCTGTTTGTATTCATGGACCCTGGTGGAAGACACTTTTGCGGTACCTCAAAACCCTCTTGCTTCTTCACCATCTACACCACTGGGTAACACTCAGAAGCAAAGTGGTTTTTGCATTAGACAGAGAACTGTGCACAGTAAAGTCAGCTCTATACAAATGAAGTTGATCCATTGTCTTCTCAATGATGAATCCTTTGGAAACATATGCTCACTTGCTCTGTCATTGTTTTCCTATGCATTCAACAATGACACAATAGTTTTCATATCTGCACTTGGGCTTTCAAGACTCGGTATTTTCTGGGCAGCTTGTAACAGCCATGCTGTGGTCAGCCACGATTTCACCCGTACAGACGTCACACACTGCTTCAGGCCCAAATGGAGATTTAAACAGCCGAGGAAATCGTTTTATTTGACTTCTCGATATTCAAGATTCATGTTTCTCCTTATGATGTCATGCTTGAGGCATTAATAAGTGATATAAAGGAGTCTTTTGAGAGTGATATGTGTCCCCAACAGGCCAGTTCTTTGAACATCCTTTAACTCAATCTTGACTTAAAAGAAATTTCAAGGTAAATAACTCTATGAAGAATATATACTCTGCTTGTGAAATATTGAAATGAAGCAGTATCTTCCCTAAAACAGTATAAATGCTTTCTCTTGTTGGTCAACAGCAAATGCTCAGGCCTCACTGAAACTAGCATTTCAATACGTCAGGATTTATTTAATTCAAGCTGTATGGGTCAGTTTAAATTTTATTGAAGATTTGTTTATTTTTTTAATATGTCCAATATAAATTTTCTAACAATAGACATGATAAAGACTGTTTTAGTTTTTAGTCAGTCGTGATTAGCGTGCACGCCAAATCAATAATTTTGCCGATCCCAATGTTTACTTCCAGGATCAAATTTGAGGCGCATGAGATCAAATGGTAGAAAGAGGAATCATTTGACAAAGAATTAGCTCCAGAACAATGAATTATGGAAAAAGAAACTTTATCCTTGCAAGACAAACTATGTTAGTATTGCTAGTGTTTGCCATCAATAACACTGTCTAAAAAGAACTAAAAACACAAAAGAATTATTCTGAAAACCACCAAATTTAGGACCAGTTAAGCCTGTTAGAACCAGTGTGTTCTGGAAATAGGAAGTATCAAGCCACAGCAGCCATTCACTGCATGTTGCACTTATTTCTAACATTCGACAGTCAGCAAATGATGCCACTTGCATGTCACTAACACCTGACAGTGGATGTTACTGCCATATCACTAACCCTCACCATTACGTCATCACAAAATGTCACTTTCACGACACCAACACCCACTGTTACTGTATGATGTCACTCGCATGGCTTTCTTTTCTCTTAGTATACACTGCAGGGCAGAGTTGTCTGCCAGTAGCTTTCTATAGCAGAGATTCTAAAACTTTTTCGCAACTGTACCGCAAAAGGGTGAAAGTATGCCCGAAGGTACCCTTCACACGTAAGTTCGTGCATAAAGGTATGTTTTATAATGGCATATGCTTATGTATGTCGCTGTGTACCCCTGCATAACCCTTGCCATACCCCTAGGGGTACATGTACCACCAATTGAGAAACGAGGGTCTATAGCAGTGATGCCCAACCTTTTTCGGCCTGCAGGCCATACACATTTCCGACATGCGTGTCACGGGCCGCTTCACCGCAAAAATACCAAAAAAAGAAAAAAAAAATAGAGCAGATACCATTTTTATTAGAAACAAGTTGTACTTATCATTAATTATGTAGTAATTAGTGGGATATTTGAAGTTCTTTACCCGAAACCATCTTCTGAATGTCCGGCTGCATCGTAGAGACACCAAATCGGAGCACTGAATCGAAATGTTCGTCCATCGAAAAAAGATTGAGAGACGCCCCTAAGTAGGGATAAATACTTCTTCTTCCCTTTTTTTTTTTTTTGTTTTTGTGGGTCTCTTTTTTAATACTAACATGGCGATTTCCTGCACTGTGGACAGAAGTTTCGCGGGCCGGATGGCACCGCGTCGCGGGCCGAATATGGCCCGCGTGCCGTAGGTTGGGCATCCCTGGTCTATAGTATTAGTGACATAACAAAGTACAGGTAGATTCTCATCACTGCCAATGACTGTTCATAGCAACACAGTAATAAAACGAGTCCTTTGCAATTGCAAATTTTAAGTGGAAGTAATTCAAGACTTAGAACACAAACACACAAAATGGTTTTGTGGCCTAGCCATTTGTGATAAATAGTTTGCATGCAGAAACATTGTTTTTCATGGCTTCAAGTCAAAATCTTACCTTCATCTCTTTCACCAAAACCTCTGGTCTGCGAGCACTTTTCAACAGCTTCTCATAGCGGTACATGTGTTTCTGCATACATGGTAAGAAATACACCACTAGAGATTGAGGTAAGGGTAATGCTATAATCTGCCAATACCATATCTATCATAAGAATGTTTCACAGAAATTAAACAGATTCAACTCTTTACAGATTACTCTAAATTACTGCATCATGACTGCATTTTTCTGAACATACTAAAGGTATAAATATACATTAGAAACCTTTTTTTTTTAAAAAGTCCTAACTCACCTCTAAAGACTTTCTATATTAATCAGCATACACTTTTTTTTTTTTCATTTTTAAAAGCTGCTACATTGGGTGGGCAACACTATCATCAAACATGCTGTTTTACAGTTCTTTCTTTACACTCCCACCCACACACTCCTGTTACTTCAGACATCTAATCCTGCTCCCTAAAGCAATTTTTAAAACATCAAAGAGGCAGCCACTCAATCAACAGTCTGATAATAAGAATAGTTTCTGCTTGGTCTAGACAAAGGAATAAATAAATCTGTCAAGTCACTTACTTTCCACTGAATTGAGTACATCCACTGGTCCCGCAAATAAGCATTGTTGGCCTGGAGTTGAAAAAAACAACTCTCACATAGGGGAAAAAAGCCCAAAGACATTAATGACTCCAAATTTTTAACAGCTTGTTTAGAAAGCACTTGTAGCAGCATCTAGTTCAGTAGTTGCCTTTGCAATGTTACACAGCTCTACCCCCTTCCAAAATAAGGTGCTGGTGGTCCTGCACAGTCATCGATGTACCCAACTGTGCTTCACCCGAGTCCCTACAACAGCTACTTGTTTTACAGGTCTAGTACCCATATTAAGATTTTTTTTCTCTTGAAAGACATTCCTCTTCCTGATTCTGTTCTGCCAATGACACAGTGCTTCACCCAGGCCCATTAGATGCACTATCTAAAGCTATAGAGGATTAGTTCCATGAGACAATTTCCAACTGAAGAAGACACTGACATTTGTAGCTGCTTGAGGTCATGCTCCCACCCCTTTGAAAACTTCACCAGGCAGCATTTTCACACTTCACTATCAGTTTCGCACTTCTTTAATGATGAAGTTGCACTGGCTTGCTATTTCTGAGCACCAATTACAAGGTTGCTTGTACTTGTACACTGGCACAGCTCCAAGTTACTTTCTACTTTGATTTCTCGCTACTCTCCACCTCTCTGTTCGTCCATGAACAGTCATCTTTTCTGTTTTTTCTATACACAATAATCTTCCACCACACCCCATTACCAGTTGTAGGTGAATCACGTATTGGCCAGGGGTGGGACAGGAGTGTTTTTTTACTAAGACTAATGATATCTTGCCACTTAATTTTCATATGTTAATTTGAAAATTCCAGCAAAAAACAGTTGCCATCTTAAACTGACCAAAACATACTACTATTCCTGCCAACTGCACTGAGTGTGTGATAAACTACACAGATTAACATACCAGGATCTCCACCAATCCTAAGTGATGATAAGCTGCCAGCATTAGTAACATGTCATTATTCCTGTCCACCACAGCTGATACATCTCAAACAGCCTGGTTAAAAGAACTAGTCAGAGGCAAAATCATTTTTGTCATGATTGGATAATGCTCCAAATACTAGTTCTTGGAATCTGGGTGTATACTCTTATTCTGTTCTCAAGATACTAACAAACATCACCATTCAAAAAAATGAGGTCAACAACAAAATATCAGGATTCTACATACATACCTTAAGGAGACTAATTCTTATAGGAGAACTAGACCATATGTTGATTTATATCTAAGCACAAATGTAACATCATGATTTTGTCCTCTTTCTGTGCATAGTGATGTCTATAGGCATGTATTTGAAAAATGTGGGCTGGTATTCACCAAGATCTTGGAAAATAGTATTTTTGCACCGAGTTTTATCTAGTCATTAAAAAAATCTGCACCCACTACTCTTTTAACAACATAACATTGTTCCTGTCACCATAATGGATCTCATAAACTGTCTACATTAACACCATAACATTAAAATAAGTCCTAGAAAAATCTCATTTATGGTAATATGAGTCCTAAAAGGTATGTGGAAAAACTGCAAAGGTTAGGGGTCAGTTAGGTTACATTTTCCCTATTCTGTCTTAAAATAAGAGATCAAAGAATTCAAGGATACAGAAGGCACCTCCACTCAATCTAGGATATTCAGGGAAAGGCAGGCTTGCTTTTAAAAAAAGTTTTCATCTTGGGCTCTATCTCATAAACAAAGCAGACTGTGGCAATGTGTCTCTCTTCAGCACTATGCAAATTCACACCATTTATCTGGCCCTCACCCAATTTCATATATAAGTACTTTTTTGTCTGTGGGAAGGTCATAGGGGTTCACATATTTTATTCCTGAATCTTTATTTTCCTCTTTATATTAAGGTGGTTCTAGAATCATGCATGGGAAGTAACTCTGAAATGCACCATAATTTGTGGCAAGGCCACAATAAACTTTAAATTCACAGCAGATCTTTAAATGTCCAGTGAAAGAATCACTTAGCTAACTAATCCCAGAAAACCTTGCTAATAAGGTGTATGTACAGTCCTAAAAATACAATGAATCCACATTGGGACAGTGCAATAATCCGTCAAAGAAAACTAACAATTTTTTTCAAATAAACTGTGCTTTTTAACTATTATAGAAGCTTTTAATTTCTTTTTGATCAGAACCTTTTTCTCAACTTAAGCAATGTAGACTTTAAAAAAAAAAAAGGAAAAAAAAAAAGAAGCAATGTACCTGTAAAAGCAAAGATCCATCCTGGATTGTTATTCGGATGCAAAACTTCTGGCCTGCATCCCATCGTGACACTATATGTACATCTTCTATGCTGGAATATGGCACTGCTGACTCCATGAATCCTACTGGCTAAAAACAACGAAAAATTGAGAGATGTAGCTTTATTTTTAAAAGTCAATTAAGAAATTTGTTTAAAGTCAAACAAGAATAGCTATATTTCCAGTGTACAAAATAAAGCACCATTCATGGCCTATACAAGTCCACTTATCACTTGCCATCTTAATTCTATTGGAAATACATTATTTAAAACCAACCGGGGAAAAAAATTCATTCCAAAGCTAAAGCCTGGGCTAAATCAACAATTTCTGCATTATGAACCCCCCACCCAAAAAAAAGTTAACTTTTAAGTCTACAAAGCACTGAAGAAAGAGAAAATTGATTGGATAAGCAAAGCTTAATACAGTCCTAACCCCTCTCCCCAAATGTAATCCTATACTGCTTATTTACACAGCCAGCATTTCTCTGTTCTCTGCATTGTGCCACAGAATGCACTTAACACAACATGCAGTTCCTAAAATCAGATTATTTTAACACACTTATTCGATGGAGCCAAGTACAAAGAACATTATCTTCAACACCAGATTATCGTTACACATATTTCAGCATGTTAAACAGCCCTTTTTAGACAAGACAGAGCACAATGTACATAATGCCAATGCTAGACTATCCTCACAAATACATTCAAATGTGTAAGCAGTGTTTTTCGGACTCCACACATAGCAGAAAGTAGTTCTCTATTTGCCTCCTCACTCAATTGTCTTATAATGGAATGAAATCTATAACTAAGTGTAAGCACAGGCATTGACACATGAGAACAAAATGATATCATCATGTCATCATCAATCATCATCATGATGCCATATCTAGACAAACATGGAAATGAATCAGAAGCGGTCAGCTTCACTTAAGGAGTCACAATGTGCTAGACCAGTGATGCCCAACCTTTTTCGGCCTGCGGGCCATTTCCATTTCCGACATGCGTTTCACGGGCCGCTTCACCGCAAAAATGAAGAATGAAATCCATCGAAAGATTGAGAGATGCCCCTATGTAGGGATAAATACTTCTTCATCCCTTTTTTTCGGTTTTATTTTTTATTTTCGTTTTTTTTATTACTAACATGCTGATTTCCTGTACTGTGGGCAGAAGCTTCACGGGCCGGATATGGCCCGCAGGCCGTAGGTTGGGCATCCCTGTGCTAGACTAACGAAACTGAGATTTTAAGTTTTTTTACCACAATGTGTGCGTGTGTCATTTTGGCCAACTGTGACAAGTGAGTCTTTTTGCAGTTTTAAAAACTCCACTTGTTACAAGTACTTTTTCTGCAATTAACTACATATTTCTTATTCAGTGGTAATTAAGAGCAGGGAGACTGAGTCTTGCCTAAAGTGCTTTCTGTCTACCAGCTAACACTATCTAAATGACACCATGGATGAAATACTCAACAGTTTACCAGCAATTAAATGCCAGTCACAATGGTCTGCAAGCATTTGTGAGCTATCATTACAAAACTTGTCTAAGGACAATCATACCAACTTTCATTAACTTAACCCATGTCTCTTGCCTTGACACTCTCTCTATCTTGTCTCTCGTTCAAATTTGGAATGATCTTTCTACGTTTGATGCTACTACCAACCAACAAAATTATACATAGTCATAAAAAAAGAAAAATCTGCTTTGCAATGGTCAAATATGCTTCATGTCTATATATACTTGCTTCTACTTTTACATGATTCCATGCTCAATTTTGTGTTCTGCAAATGCCTGCCTCTGTGTTTATCAGAGCATTAATAAGTCATAAAACTTAATCTTATATTTAATTTTTCTAGCAATTTAAGTGATAAATCCTTTGGCAAGTGAGACCCCACTGTGTGTGTGTGTGCATGCACATGCTTAATTGAGATATTCCATCAGTCTTAATCTCCTAAAAGATTTCTGGTAAGTGCAAATGTTCTTGCTGCTTATCACCAGCTTCAAGTAATAAATTTGTAACCCAAGCAAAGTGCATAAAGTGATGAATTTTACTATTTCTGTACCTACCACTAGTTCAGGGGATTAATAGTAATTGCAGTCATGACCTCATCTTACTTTCAACTTTTCTTTCCAATTTTCCTTTCGCAACTGTAAACCCACTTGCTGTGTATGCGTGTATTCCGTGTTTGCAACTTCCGTCAGTCTTAATCTTCCGCATCATACTTCCTTATAACTCTGCACCTTTATCCTTTTACAGACATACATATAAGGCATATCTAAGCAACAGATATATATAATATATATTTCATTTAAGGAATGTCTGTTCTGTACCCTCCATAATAAAAAAAAAACTATTCGGGTAATAATTACAGAAATGATTCTGTGTCCTGGTAGACTGCTTTTAACAAATATATTTCCAAAGAAGCCAAATTTTTTTTTTTAAAAGACAAGACATAGTTCCATGACAGTTTTGTTGTTTCTTTTTAACAACAAAGCTAAAGTTTTGATAATTTTGATAAAGCCAGCAAGCCTTAAATAGCCATATCTACCAACACAAAGGACCAACTGAAATTAAAGAAGGGATACATTTTCCAGAATCATCTCTATTTGTGGTCTTTGTACCTTTCAACAGAACTGTTAGTTCAAATGCTGCCACCACCACCCTACCAATCTCCAAGCACATGAACATCCAAGCCTACTCAGGAGGGTGTGCATACACACACACCCACACAGAAAGACCCTTGTTGTGCACAGGTTTTACTGTTACAGATCAAGCCAGGCTGGGTTCTCTTTAATTCCAGTCTGTTAATGTTCAACATGAATAGTTTCTCTTAGCACTAAACATCACGCTATATTAGCCATTGTTATTGTACTGAGCATGTGGTGTTCATGGTTAAAAACATCTATTAAAAAATAAAAACCTTGCTTTGTCTTTAATGCATATTCTGTGCCACTAAGAAAATGGTCTTCCAATGCAAAAGTGACATTCTGGCCATCATAAAGACTGCAAAGTTTTTAGATGGTAAGCTGAGCTGGAACACCTTATATTATAATGGAGCATCATACTATTCTGGAAATTAAAAAAAAAAAATTAGAATCTCCAACAAGCTAGGTTTTCCCAGATTTTATGGGCTTAAAAATAGTGAGGGCAGATGGGCAAAAGTATTTATTTAAACAGCTTTTTTCCTGATATGAAGTTCGGTTGGTTCTTTTTTTTTTTATACATTCCATTCTTTTAAAAAAGAACCAACCCAACTTCATAACAGCTTTTTTCCTGATATGAAGTTCGTTGATTCTTTTTTTGGTTCTTTTTTTTTTTTTACACTGTTACAGTCTTATTAAAGAAGCTGAAAGTGAACTTTGACATTTGACAGGCTTTCTATCAGCCTTTCATAGAATCTATTCTGACCTAATCCATGATTTGCTGGTATAGAAATGAGAGCATGGGGAGCAAGACAGTCCTGAAGCATATAAATGTATATGTTAAAGCAGTAAATGTGAAAGAGGAACCATATACCAGTTAAATAAAACGCTATGAGCTCTTGCCATCTAGACAGCATTTTTGTCCTCTCAAACTAAGAACAGTCAGATCTAAAACACATTTGTACAGGTGCTAAAATAGTTGATGTAAAAAGTGGGGAAGAGCAGGATGCATAATTGTATTCTCCTGTAATTTGTACACTGTATGCCTTTTGCTTTACAACGAAGACTGTTTTCAGTATGACATCAAAATGTTCTCTCTGCATCAAAAATAAGTCATTGTCATTACCAATACTCACAAAATAAAGCATGTGGGCTTACTCAATAACTGAGTGCTTCAGTGCCACTGCTCTTTAACAAAATTACTCCAAATATACTCATGCTAAATGCCCATTCTAGCATCCTGTATATTTTCATTACTGAAACATTGTTCCAACTTCCATTCCTGCATTTTTTTAAGATAATTTTTTTCAACCTTGCCACCTAATGGAGGCTTGGAGGTTTTTATTTTAAAGGTATGTGCTGAATTACACAATTCTGCAATATCACCTTTATTAAAACTGAAAATCAAAATATTTTGGATCCAAATTCAACAAGAAGGGACACAGCCACTATAAAATCTCTCACAAATGTTGTACATCTTGCCACCAAATAAAACTGCAGTCAGTTACTAAGGAAAGGAATCTCATTCAGGCTCAATAAGGTTAAAACTGAGTCAGTGCTTCAGGCCACCTATTTCATGGTGACAGTTTTCCTATACTGTGCAGCTGATGTTTCTTAGGAGAGGTCCAACCTGTTACATTTTTCAGCAGTAATGCAGCAACTGATGGGTAAATTACTGCTAAACCACCTTTGTTTTTAATCTCTTAGTCTTATCGCTGTTGTGGCATGCTGAAATTTTTTTTAAAAACATGCTGCATTGTTTATTTAATCTTTTGCAATTAATAAACTTTTTTGCTGCAGATCTATTGTGGTATTTGTCAGGACCACAAGCTATACGGAGGGCAATCACGCGAAACTGGCACAAAAAAGTGAGCGCACACCGTAATTTTACCATCTTCCTTTTCAAAAACGAAAATCAATACATACGAGAGCAATAGAGCGATCTGCAAAATGGAATCTGCTTCAGGGCTACACAATCAAGACACTTCAATTTTGTCTTTACGGTTAATAATCATAACATTAATTCTCTGAGTTCTGAATTGTGCGGCAGCTGTATGCAACTATTTTTGTTTTATCACGAAATCAGGAAGTACATTAGGCAAAAAGTAATGTTGATTTCATGGATCTGCTGCAAATGTTCGACGAATTATCTTGCGTTGCTCTAGTTTTAATCATTCCCCAAAACTAGTTCTCGAGTCAAAATATGGCACACAGCCCAAAGATCTGGCTTAATTTTCGCCAGCAAGATAAATTACAAAATGACCACTACATACCGTAGTTGAACGAATTTCGCTGTGATCCAGTACTATTTTGTGACTCTCCCATCTTCTCAAGTACTTGGAATTCACGATCTTACTGACGATGGTCCGCGTGTGATTTAATCTACACACTTGAATGTCTCCTTCAGTAATAAGTTTATGTCTCGGTCCGATAGCTACAAGCTTTGGAGACGTAGGAGGTGTGTACACTCGATGAGGAGTTCCTGGAGACGTAGCAACATCAGTCGAAGAAGTGTTCAAACAAGCATCAGGGATTGTCGCCATTTTCACACAGAGCCGATGTCGATCTTCAGTACAAGACCCACCTTAAACGTGTAAAATCCTACACGATACTCTAACTAAACGCATGTAAATGCTATCCAGATTCCCTCAAGTCTAACTAGCTTCCAATAAAGCATGTATTTAAGGTACAAAGCGCGCATCAACAGTCAAGACTGGAGCTGCTAGAGGGAAAACGTCTCCATGGTTCGCTCAGCTCCATTTTGACACAAATTTCCGGCGCACAGTGTCACGTGACAGATAATGACGTTCAGCCGCCAGGAAACTGTAAGTGAAATTCTCACATCAAAGTCTCGGATTGGCAATCCCTTCATGACTTTCATAACAAATAACTCATTGAGAAGAATTTGTAATAAGATAACTTAATTATATCATAGCCGAGGCAGCGTTTACTAGTACACCTTTGAGACTTGTTACAGTTTGTCTCCTGACGTCCTCACGTCTGCTTCTTGATGTTGTTGATCACCAACTTGTATTTTTATACACGTCGATGGTTACATCGTCTCGATGTTATCCGATGAGTCCATTCAACCTTGTAGCTTACGTCTTTCTCTCATTTCATCACAGCAAAGCGTCTGTAGGCGGAGCGTGGTGTGGTGTCTATATTCAGAGCTCTGAACGCTAGTGGCGGCGTGCAGTTTATAGACGCTCGCATCAAACGCAGACCATTTCAAAGTTTTATTTTTAGTCAGAGTCGGGGAATGTTGTCACGGCTGCAAACTGCGAGGACGAAGTGAATGAGATAACCTGCGTCATCTCAAGAGTAAGGGGAATAAAAACAAAAAGCAACAAGCAGCCACCGACGTAGAAGTGGCGATATATTTAACATTGTTAAAATTTGTTCAACCACTTGAAATACGCCCAGTGTGTAATACGCCGACAGATTTATGAGCCCGGTTGTATTTTCAAGTCGGGAAAACGGTAGATTGGAACTTTATCCTGTCAACATCAGTGTCAGTAACTAGGTTTGCGAGTAGATTTGGGGTTTTTCATATTGTCATTTCGCGAGTATAGTTTTCAGATGTTCGATGAATTTTGCTGAATGTCCCTTTCCTGAAGCCAGGGGTGTCCAACCTACTGCTCGCGAAGGTGCCTCATCCGGCCCGCTCATTTTAACCACACAACATGATTTCCTTTTAGTGTCACGATTCTAGCAAAGCCGCTATGTTCTTGCCCGCAAGATTTTTTATCATGTCCAGTGCGGCCCTTGGACAAGAAAAGGTTGGATGCCATTGCCCTTAGCTCAGCCATTTTTGCGCTCTTTATTTCATGTCGATGCTAAGGAAGTCAGACAAGCAGAGTTCAGGAAAACTAGTAGGCGTGTGTGCCAGAAGACAAAGACACGCAGGTGGAACATCAGGTCGGTGATCCGTTAACGTAGCGCGTTGGCGAGATGCGACAGGTGAGTTGAAAGTGGGCAAGCTGGCCTTAAGTGTGGGCGTTAGCAGCGGAGCCAAGAGTGGACAAGGTCAAAGCGATAGCAGGAGAGATAAAAATCAGGAAGAGTGCAGTGAAAATGATGCATCTGATATACTTTAACGCCAGATTACTTCATTTTTTTTTTTATCAGTTAAAAAAGCTATGTAATAGTTCAGATATAAGCAGGGATGCGAAGTATTTTACTCCTTTGTAACTACAGAACTTGGCTAGGCTGTGTGTGTGAGAGAGAGTTCAGGTGTGAACAGATTTGTTGGAGTGAGTGTGGGCAATGAATTTATGATGATGTGTTTTTGTAAGCATGTCATTGTTAAATGTTTTAAGTAGTAAATGAGATAAACATCCCCTTTTTATACTGTGCATTCTCATTTTTCACTTTTTTTTCTTGTAAATGCTGGCTGCAAAATTTATACATGAATTTCTCGCTCAAAACAATAAAGTTGTATGACAAAGTCTGGCTGCTTGTATTTTCAGAGGAACTGAATTCTGATTCTTAGACTTTTTTGTTTCACTTTTCTGTCATACATGATTATCTTCTATAATTTTGTCAAGCTTCTGTGACAAGTATCTGTTCACATATATTAGTGTGGTCAGATGACTAAAAATTTTATATCTACCCGATAAAGAATGTCTACCTTGTCACATTAGCAGCGAGTATATGACAAAACATATTAGTCTGGTGGTAAATCAGGATATTGGGAGATCTGTCTTTCCAGATTCAGCCCCCAGTATTAGAATGAGACAATAGGAATACAATTTATTGTTTTGTTCATATCAAGAGTGCTGCATAAACACATGCGGAGTTATTATGTGTATTTGCAAATACACTTGATGTTGCTGTCTGGGGATTAAAGAAATGAATAAATCTTGCACTCAGACTTTCACAGATTTATAGGATTACCTTTGTTTGCAAGATTGCAAAAGACAACTGAGCATATCATTCAGGTTTTTCTTTTTAATGCAAAAATATCAAGATAAACAGCAAGATTTGCACTGTATATAAAACAAAAAATGCATATCCAGCAAAACACATTTTCTTGAAAAGACTGGAGACATAGGGTTGTGGGAATCACACTGAGCACAGTTTACAGAAAGCACTACGTCCACAAGACAGTTGTCCAGGTTTGATGTATAGCAGGGAATAATTAGCTTAGGTAGATTTTTCAAAGGTTCAAAGATATTTCTCTTCAGTAATATAGTGTAGAAAGCTACATGCAGTGCCATTTATTAAGTGGCATACAAACACTGCCCTCAGACATACTTAGCTTAATTTGTGTAAAAAAAACACCAATTCAACACATTAATAAAGTATAAAAACTGCCTTAACCTTTTTTTACGTTTTTATACTTTTACAAGTTCATGTCAAAGAATGAATAAAGCTACACAGGAGTAGGCAGCCCAAGAAGCAGGTTCCATGGTTATGGCATTTATCCAGTGTTCACAGGACAGTTCAGCACAAATTTCACCAGCTGTCAGAAAGTTCCACAGGTCAAAAAAGGTGGTCTTGTTATGGAACAAGTTAAAAATAATGTTTGTCTTGTCAATGGCAGATGTTCACTTTCCCATTCAGCCAAAGCCTATATTCATGTATATGTCCACATCACAAGGAGGTATTTTATGGTATAACTACATTACAGCAAATGCCTATATACATCAAATCTGCACAACAAAATAACAGCTTCTCCTAAACCTGAAATAGTAAGCACCAAGTAGCCACAGCTCTGATCATAATGCAACAATTCAGGCATTCTTTCCAAAAATTAACATTCCTTTTATCACTGTAAATGAAAATCACTGTGGTCAGTACATTTTCTGCATCAGTCATCAGAAAATCATACATGATATAATCAGCTAGAAAAAAACAAAACTGAAAAGGTCTCTCAAATTTAAAAAATTTACAGAAAAAATGAGGAATAATGCCGACTGAAACTAAAACGTAACAAACATAAATCTCGAACTATATATATCTCTGAAAACAAACTGATCACATCCTTATCTATATTCAAATACGAACTGGCAATGCAGTCTGACTAGCAAAATATTTCTACTCCCCACTTCCCTGACATACAGGTAGAAAAACTGCTTTCATTCCATGCAAAATGCCTGATTCATTGTACTGGAACATTAATAAAGTTCCCACCTTGCACACTCCACATAAAGCCAACAGGTTGGGTGACAGCATTTGTCCTGAAGCAGTTTGTTAAATCGCATCATCAACACATTTGTATGAAAATAGACCAATACACAACCTGATTACCACAGCAGCTAAGTGCACAGTAACACATCTAAAGCATGCAACATCACAAAAAGAGATCATGGTAGACTTTATTTGAGCCCACAATTTGTTACAAACATTCACAGTACGAAACTGCACAAACAGAAGTGCTAGAGTAAACCACATAAACTCCTTGTCTTCCTTTGGTGGTTCACAGCATATGCTACCAGTCTTTAATAAAAACTAACTAAAAATAACCCATGGTCCTCAACCGTGGTTACATTGTTGTAATACTGATTGCCAGCCAGTTTGGTTTATATCACAAGTGAAATAGATAATCCCACAAAATTTGCTGAATCACCTCCAGGCTGCTAGCAAAAGCTGCAGATAAGGTCTCTGCATTAGTCAAGGCCAAATCAGGTTCTAGCAGCCAAAGTGTTAGTTTCACACAAGACTATACACTCAGTTTACCAGTAGTTTCCTTGTAAGTCTTGTTTTCATGCCCATGTTCTAGCATAGAACTCACCAACAAAATAAAAGTCCCATTCAGGGATAGGTCTTCATGGGAAAAAATATGGCAAGGTTGAAAGAAACAATTCAGGAAATCAAATTGTGGTTATTTCACAACAGGTTGAACAGTTCACCGAGAATAGTTGCCATTTGAATGAAGTCAGGTGGATGAACGTGGATATGTTCACAGAACTGACTTGTACTTGCAAGCAAACATGATCCACGTTGCGCAAGCTGATTCCGGATATGGAAAAATGCGCACACGAACTGCCAGCCGGATCTGGTCTCCTCTACAGTTGATGATTTCTTCACACACAGGTGCCCTGAATAGATAATAACTCCTTTATTCAGTGACAATTTCACAAGATGGTTTTAAAGAAGAACATCTTTGCCTCATTAAAAAAAATGAATTATTGTCATTTACATATGAGAGACCAGCAATCTGATTAAGTATTAACCTTAGATTTTGTATATGAAACACTGGCTATTCCTGCCTTAAAGCATTTAAACAAATTTTCTCAGAAAATGTAGTTTGTAGGTTTTACACATTTATGTGTTTTTAATGATGGATGATGTTTTATCACTTTGTGACATTATGCTTTCATGTGACATGAGATTGAAATGGATACTTAGTCTGTTGATCAAAGATGTATGAATTTTGTATCAAAATTTCTGCATCTGACTAGGAAGTGTTGCATCAACAAGAGCATAGCCATATAAATAATGCATCTGTTAACCTCTGTTGTTTGGTGCTTGGCTTTATCATACTCGGACAGTAATGAGAAGATACTATTTTTCTCACTGGGGGCCATAGTTATGAAGCAAAAGTAAGTCACTTCCTCATTTCAAAATGGGAAACTCCGTGAAAAGTATAATTTCCAAAGTTATAAAGCAATGCCCAGACCCTGTGAACTCTATTGCTTCATGTTTCTTTACCCTAGAACACATTTCCAACCACTTTATAACTACAGCTACAGGGGTAAAACAATATCTGTGAGGTCTGGGCCCTGCTTTATAAGTTTGAAAATAAGATGTCTGTTCTAGAGTTCCCATATTACCCCAGGGCAAGAGTTTACCCTCACTTCATAAACACAGCCCCAGAAGATGATGGTAAAAGTGGAGGGGTAAAACTCATACTCACTTAAGGCAAGTGACAAAAATCTTGCGGGCATTTCTGTGTGTGAACTGAATGGGATAGCCCTTAAAAGTGTGTCCTTCTGGCACAGCCTGCCGTACTGCATCCTGGAATTCCTCATTACCAGCAGTGACACCTGCAAAGTTGTAATCTCATTAGGGATATTGAAACAACAGTTCCTAGATGCAGAAGAGACATGCTACTACTTTGGACACATAGAATCCTCTGAGTCCCAGATGAAGGTGGTATTCTTTTTCTTCTTGTTACTGAAATATTACCTTTTTTCAAATTCACCTTTCAATTTACTGATTTTGCATTAAAGTTGTATCCCTTGCACAGGCTTTAACTAAATAGCTGTACAACTGTTCAAATTTTACTTTGATTTAAATTATTTGAATATTTGAAAAAATAACCGAAATCTAACACTGCACACACCTGTGACCCTTTCTGTCTCATATGCTGCTAAGGCAGGAGTCAAAATGTAGCTCAGCTGGTCATCCCACAGCGTTGTCAGCCCCTGGTCCTTTAAACAAAGCAAGACCTTACAAGATAGTTCCCAGTTCTGGTGGCTCTTCAATTTATGAAAAGACTTGTTAGAGGATTCATTTTGTCAATTGTTAAGTGGGAACAATTCTTTAAAAAATATTGGTCAAACTGCTATAATAAAACGTACCTGTCGATGCTGGGCCACCAGTTTGCGCAACTGCACTTCAAGGTCATTGCTCACCACTGGAGGATCAATGGATGATCCACATAACGGCGGGGGAGAGGGCCACAGTGGGTTGCAGCCAGGCCCACACACTGATACTAGCAGCTCACTGGCCATGCTCTTCCACAAAGATCCATTCTGCAGATCAAAGCGGCATTCCTCCACCCTGTCACTTGGCTGTGGAAACAGTAATTTTTAGAACACACAGAAAAAGGTATAATTATGTCACCACTTGTCCTGCATATCCTGGATAACAGAAGTGTACAGGACAGTAAGTCATTCTGCAAGATCATATAACATTCCAATTAAAAATATGACTCAAGAGGCTAATTTTAATAAGCCATACTATGGATCATGAGGAAGGTAAAAAGATGGATTCAGGTGTATGTAAATAAAAACGACAGCAGAGAAATGACACTTGAGTCGGCATCATGAACAGGGAAGGTTCAGAACAACTTCAATAAATATGATTATGCTTTTGCCATGGCCTACTTAATAAAAGCTGTCAGTCTGTAATGAAATCTAATGTATAGCTTATGCTTAAAATTAAAGGGAAATGTTAAGCTGGGCTTTGATCGATGCTGATGTTCTGAATCACGTATGATCAAAATTTTATGTGATAAATCATTTCATACAATTGTGTCTAAAACACAGGTGAGTGATGAAGGTCACTATGTGTTCTCTTTTGTTAAAAAAAAATATAGCCCAACAGACTAATGCATCGCACAGGCAGACCAATGGGACAAGAAGAGTGTTGAGTACTGCTGGAGTAGTGTTGGCAGCTCTGCAGCAGACCCATTTGACAACAAAT
Source organism: Pomacea canaliculata (assembly GCF_003073045.1). Lineage (NCBI taxonomy): Eukaryota > Metazoa > Mollusca > Gastropoda > Architaenioglossa > Ampullariidae > Pomacea > Pomacea canaliculata. The sequence continues at coordinate 1,671,855 of NC_037601.1, forward strand.
TGCAATAATGTTAGCAGTTTTGCTGAATGGCCATCCAACCTTGATTTACAGCCTGCAATCTTTGAGAAGCATGGAATACTTGCAGCATATGGAAAAACCGAGTTCATGGGAAAGATGCTGCATCCTAGCACAGGAGATGTGAAAACCACTAAATTCCTATCTTGCAAAAAGCATGGTGTGTGCAGGGTACATTTATTTGCAAGGATCTGTGAAAATTTGACTGTCTAGTGCAAGTGTCAAGAAGAAGGTTCTTAAAGTTTTGCAATGGAATCCTATTCCTCACACACTGAGATTGTTTGCCTGGAAACTTCGTTCACAATTGCCTTATGGAAGCATGCAGAAACTACAATGAAAGTATGTTACTGTTTGTAACATTATCCTGTCACACCACTAGTCTCTAATTTGGTCAGTTTGTTATCACCATGCTCTAGCTTGAAGACTATACAAAATAACACAAACTCCGTCAGGTAGGAGCGTTAACCCAAACAAGCCAGTGAAAGACAAAGATGGAAAGACCATAACAAGCGATGCAGGACAAAGAGACCGCTGGATGGAGCACTTCAAAGAGATTCTGAACCAAGCTCATTCACCATCTTTACCTGACATATCACCAGCAACAGAACAACTTCATGTCAACACCAGCCCGCCCACTAAGACAGAAATCATCAAGGCTATGAAAAGTGGCAAAGCAGCAGGCCTGGATGGCATACCCCCAGAAGCATTAAAGGCAGACCCAGAAACAACAATTTTACATCCCCTCCTACACAAGATCTGGGAACAAGAGTTAGTACTAACAGACTGGAAGCTAGGCCACCTGGTCAAGTTACCGAAGAAAGGAGACCGCTCCCAGTGCAACAACTGGTAGGGGATCATGCTGTTGTCCATCCCCAATAAAGTCCTATCAAGGGTAATTCTAGTCACTAGTCAAGACATTAAGAAGCATAAGTGGGGCTGGATTGGAAACACCCTGCACAAACCAGCTGACAACATTGCCAGGCAGGCACTTGACTGGAATCCTCAGGGGAAGAGGAGAATAGGGAGACCAAAGCAGACTTGGAAAAGAACAGATGAAAGTGAGGCAAAGGATGACGGAACCACATGGGCCCAACTGAAGGGGTCCACTGGCAAGGTGTTGTTGCAGCCCTATGCTCCTCAAGGAGTAGCAAAGACTAAACTAAAACTAGCTTGAAATTCTACGGCACAATCTCCAAATTTAAAAAATAAGAACCTTCATGATCAGCCTCATCAGAATATCAGAATCTATCACTTAATCTTAACTTACCATTTCCCTTTAAGTTCTCAGCAGAAATGCTAGTGAATCTAAGTTTAAACCTAATGGATGCACATGCAAAGAAAGGAAGCAAAACACCTAAGAGTCTATTTATCAACACGCAACTCAAATTTCTGATGACAAAGACTGACTGTCTGATATATTGAAATAAACATTTTCAGGATGATTTTACAGTCTTCCTACCTGACAATTAGCATAGAAGCTCTGATGATTGAAAACACAGCCAATAGTTTTATATGGATGGCTTGGTCTCTCCCGCTTGTCCATTGGTGGAGCCATTGGGTTGATAGGCTCGTGAACAAATCTATAAAGACACAAACTGCATGTTACATATCCACACACTCACACATGTACAACCACATGCACATATGTACATGTACATACAAAACCTTTGAGCTTATGCTATACGGGACGCACAATTCTAAAAGATGTGACTGGAACCTGCAATAATAATAATAAGGTACATTTACATTGCCCATTTCTCTGCTGTCAAGCAGATTCAATGTGCTTTACACCAATAAAAATAACATCTAAATAGATTCAAAATGCTCAAAGCACACCTTCACACACAGACCAAACATCAACAATTATGCAAAAACACAACAGCCAAAAATAAAAGGCAAAAAGATTATGCTGCACTCAAGCATGATATAACAACACTGCATCAAAAACATCAAACAGAAAGGCTGGGCAGTCACGGCAGAGCCTGCAGGTTGCTGAACTATTCGAAAGACACAAATAACACTATGGGTATAATACCAACCTGTGTCCATTGAGACTTTCCCAAAATGTCACGAGCCCATCTGCACTGATAGTCATCACCCAGGCATGAACAGCACCCTTAATCTTGGTACCAAAGCAGACGTAAGCATCCAGCCCAAAACCAAGAAGGAGACTGCATAACAGAGTGGCATGGTCCTCACAATCCTGTAAGAGTGAAAAAGACATCGTAACTACAAAAATTGGCCAAAATCAACCTGGTTGACTGATAGGTTCTCACTGAACAAACTACAACATAGGATGTATCAAACAGCTATACTATTACAGTATTCATTAAGACAACACTTGACTAAAGCTTATCTCTATGGAAACTGCATTTTAAAAAAAGAAAGGTGTTTAAAATACACATGTATCATGTTGATACAATCAACATGCTTACATTCAGTTTTTTTATTATAGTATCTTGTACAGTATAAATGCAATTCTACAGGAAAAACTAAAAGCTTCACACTATTCAGTGTCCTCAGCTAATGCCAATTCCCAACTGCTTTTCAAAGATTATTTAATGTAAAACCCAAGTGCAGCTTAATGATGCAACAACGAAACAGCCAAAGGATGTACACATTCAAGATTTTTTAAAAAGCCCAATGTAATTTCTCTGTTTCCATAACAAGGTGACAGAACATTTTTTTTTTTTACTGTGTGAAGAAGCAGGCAATGTAGCCAGTCTGATCTTTGGCATGTGAGATGTGATAACCACAAAGCAAAAGCTACTATATCTGTGTCACATATTTCTATTTTTCCAAGTGCTTTGTCAGATTTGATTATTCTTCGTACAGTCCAGCCAAAATCTTTCAATTTAATTTGTGCACTTGTAGCGCACAGCATTACGGCTGAGATCTAAAATCTAATAGCAAGATGGTGCAGATATGTGACAGTAGAAATGAAATGGCCCAGGAAAAGACAAAAAGTGGCGCAGACACAGAAATCCATATAGAAATATAGCAAATATCGTAACAGATGTAGTGATGAAAATTAGACCCAAAACTTCACACAGATCAATGGGCAAATATGAAATTGAGGGAGAGCAGTCAACCTCTAGCCAGTTAGGCAAAGGGACATCACTCGCACCTTCTCACTGCTTTATTTTCTGCTGTCTATATGGAAACATCATTTAAACACCACAGGATATGATTAAACTTTTTTTTTATATAATGGAGAAAGAGTATTGCGTGGAAAGTCTTGGAAACTGAGCAAAATTTTAAAAACCAATATTTGGCAGCTGAATGAAGGAGGAAAAAACCCCAATATGAATTATCCTTGCTGAAATGAAGATAGCCTTATGCAACAATGCCTGAACTCAGAGAAGCACAAAATGAATGATTCAAATCCAGTATGATGCAGCATTGCTTCCCCTTTTAAACTAGCTGTGGTGTGAGTCCAGAAGGTAAGGCAATGAGGGAGATGGGACCTGCCTTCACAAAAGCTGACCAAACTATAAGAACTCTAACACTTTACTCCCCAGTGACCTTTTCATAATGATGGCATGGTTCTAGATATGAAATAAGAAGCAAGCAACAGGATGGATAACTCACCCCTTTATTTCTGGCCAGGAAAGCATGTAAACTAGACCACTGTTCCAACTTATCACCTCCACCTAATGCTTGCTGCTTTTCATAGCGAAGGAGTGACACAAAACGCATAGCTTGTCTGGGAGAGTCCAGCAATCGGCCAGCACGTAAAGGTGTTATGTAGGAGCACACAGGTCTGTAGTTGCTGTTTTCATCCTACAGATAAAAACCATTGCCGAAAAAGTGAACAAGGCAATCATTTCACTATCAACATCCGCAACATACAAGCAACGCATTAAAAACTTTTTTAAAAAAGCCCAAGATTATGTGAAAAAATATGCAGGACATGCAATTGTTTGTTTTCACACTGTGCCAGCAGCCAAGGCCATATTACAGCGCAGGACATGTAAATATGGAGGCCTAGATGCAGCAGCCACAAGTTAAAAAAATGTGTCTCCTAATATTTAGGGTAAGATACACTGGAATCAACACATTCAAGTTTAATGTCCCCCTTCAATCTCCAGAATAATTATTTATGTGCATTTGTTTTTGAACACCCAAACAGCAATTCAATATCTAAACAAAATCATGCTAAAAATTCTATCTAAAGTGAGTAATCATTACTTTCACAGGTAACTTACAAGAGAAAAGATCTTGATGAGACGATCAGAATGAGCTGGTTTGATATTGAGGAATTCTCGCCACCAGTGTTTGGCATACTCGAGAAAGCGACGATTTAGCTCTGCCTGCTGGCTGCGCTCAAGATTCAGCTGTGTTCGGACAACACCTTCTTCCAACACCTGTTTGACTTTTGGAAACAGTTCCAATTCTGCATCGAGAATCCCTATAGGCACTTTGCTTTCTGGGCCTGGAATGATATCAACTCTTGATTAGAGAAAGCACTTAAGTAGCACACTTCATAAAAAGCAAATACAAGAAAAACAAAACAAAAACCGACAAATATAATCTGAAAAAATGCTTATGGTGAAAGAAGAATGGTATGACTCCAGATGCAGTATTAAAGGCTGAATTTCTATCTTATTTTGGGAGAGAATGGTTCTATCTAAAGGAGGGAGGCGAGGAGCACATCAGGTGCCAGTTACCCTAGTTATTTTTTGTTGCTTCCATCTGTCCTACAAGTACCCTCACCTACCTCAACTGGATCAAATCCATATTTGTGTTATATTTTACTACATGGTTGTTTTAGATGCATTGATGCATTTGGTGTTTCTGGCATAATCTTCGTGGCATTCAGGAATGTTTACATGTAAATGTGAACAGTGACTGCTTTGAGCATTATTACTGTGTTCAACACCACCAAAAGAACAGCTTACCTGTTCCCTTAAGTTCTATAGATACAACCATGCGACCATTCTTGGCTGCAAGGAGAGAGCGCCATTCAAAAAAGTTGGACGTTACAATAGAAGCATCTCCCATTGGTAATGTTTTAATTAAAACAATGTGTATTGGGTCACACAGGGACAGCATGGATCCCATATCTGCCATCTTTCCTGCATCTCCTGTTTAAAGAAAAAAAAAAAGTCATGACCAACACCAGATAACGTAGGCCACTTTCTGCAAAAAGTTTGTGACAAGCTTCTCACTATGTGGAGCATCTCCTAAAAAGATTATCATAACCAACAGCAGGTAAGTATGTGGAAGACTAGAATAAAAAAGAGGACAAGAAAATAATAATAATCAATTATATAGTGTAGAGGTGTGGGACCTTTTTTCCTCCAAGGGCTATTTTCATATTTACAACATCCTTCGCAGGCCATACAAAATTATCTACTTAAAATTAGCTTGCTCTATTAAGTAAAGATGTAGTTTCCCCACATAATTCTCCAAAATCCTCCATACAGACCACAGGCAGTCAAGAAGCATATGTGTCTGTCCTGTCATGTACTCATATGTGTCCTATCCCATAATGAATTTTCCTTGCTTGTCCCTCAAAATTTACTTTATTAGTATTATTATTCACTTAATATATATTTATGAAAAAAAACTTAAAGACTGAGTGAAATCTGCGGTTGCCTTGGCAGAATGGACATTCCTCACCCCTGATATAAGCAAGCTCCATGAACAAAAGAGCAGCGAAAGAAACAAAGACAGTAGCAAAGTTTGTAAACTACATGAAAAAAAGGAGAGGGAGAAAGAAATGGTAGAAAAAGGAGGAGACAACCAGCTCATGGCGGTTTTCAAAGGAGTGCCAATACTGCATAGTTCTACAGATGCTAAAACAGTATCTGTCAAGGGATGAAGAACACATCACATATACTTGTGAACCTTTTCAAAGAACATGTCAATGACTAATGATACAGAAAGCAAAGTATATTATGTTGTTTTTCAAGAATCATATAGCAAGGAGATTTGTAATAATACTGCAAATCTACACTTACATGCAAATCCATACATGTACATACCAACATGCCCTTCTCCTCCCCTTTTGTTACACAAACATAGCTGTGCTAATTACTTGTTATCAAACACCAATAACTGTGCAGGTCCCTTGCTCATTAAAATTCATATATTCTGTCTTCACCTGCCCCATCTTTATGCAGTTCTAGTAGAAAGCCCTCACTGAATGCTGGTTCACAGGCACATGGCACTGGTCGTGACTTGAATCTCTGACCACGAAAGTGCAAATGAAGTGTGAAAGAGGATGTAGACATCTGACCTGCATCTTCCTCCATCAGCTGGTCCATAAAAGCTTTGCCTCCATGTATTTGGAAATACAAATAGCGACGGGATGGATCAATATTTGCTGAAACATAAATGTAAAACTCTCTTAACTGGTAAAGAGTTCCCTAATAACAAATGAGCTAGCACTTAGAAATTAAAAGACTTCTATTTGTTCTAATATGGATGTTTGATCTCACAACTTTCAATAACCAGAAGCCAAAGAAAATTGCATGATAACAATGAATGTGGTTGACTGTGCCTAGGGAATGGTATGTTGTAGCAAAGACCAGCCATCCCCTTTCCCTGAAAAAATCAGGAACTCATTTCAGCAGCTGCTGGGTATAAAAGAGTTTTTTCAAGCATAGGTCCTAGCAGGCCCCAAAACAATAACCTTTTGCTCTGCAGCAAAGGACGCTAACCACTAGACTACTGTTTGCACTGAGGTAAATTCTCATAAAACACGACAGATGTGCACTGACTTCAACAACTGGAAACTAGTTTATAAGTCTGTTATTTTTTTACCCTTTTTTGGAATAAAATGTTTTGTAACCAAATGTGGTAAATTATGCCATAAAATAAGTTATATTTCTACAAACTGAGGAAGCAAACAACAGAAGCTGACTAAGCAAGCATTAGCATCACCTGTTTTCATATCACCTTCTTTTTATCATACCATCATCTGACTGTTTGAGGAATTTCAATTTTCCAGAATACATATCCTTAATTTTAGAAACATTTCCAAAATTTTGCAGATTTACTTTATTCAAGTCTTTAATACTGAAAAAAGAAACTGTTTTAGTGTTCGATGATGAAATCACCAGAATCGATGGGTAAACATACAGAAAAAGTCCTTTTACTGGATCAAAAGCAAGATAAGTGAAATTATAGTCTAAAATACCATTCAATAATATCAGTTATAGCCTTTTTAAATTTAAAAAATGTATAACTTTCTGCAACTCCATTAAAAAATATAATCATAAAAGAGTTTACCTTTCTTTACCAAACCATGTGAAATATCATTTTCAAGATCAGTAAATCTCACTGCAGGTTTTTCTCCTGGCACAGTACCACAAAACTGGAGATTGTTCATTATATCGTCAACGATGCCTCTTTTGCGTAATTTCTCAATCATGTCTTTCTCACTCACACGATCCATAGGTTCCTGCCCTGCCATGATCTCATCCATAACTCCACGGATGTGTGCCTCGATGTCCATCTGTCAAATTAAACAACAAAAAAAAAAACTGACAATAAATTTGTCAAAGTGAAAAGCAATAAAAAATATACCCGTGTTGCGATCAGTGGTGAAGTATTCAATGACAATCTATTGATGATCTCATTTATTGTTCTTTTTAATTTGTCTGCACACATTCTTATGTAGACCCTCTACTTTCCTTACAAACAAAATATCTTAACAGAAAATGCACATTATACCTATCCAGTGAATAATCTTTTAGTACTACAATATAACCACCCACATTTATGTCACAGGATCATGTCACTTTGAAGACTCTTAAGTCAGTAACAACAGCAAAAATAAAATACGCTTATGACAACTAAAATTATGTCTTTAGTAAAGGTTGATGTGTGCTGGCAGTTGTAAGGGTTCAGCAGGCTGGCCAGCTGTAACGGTTGAATGCTCTGTCGTGCAATGGATAACTCTTTTGACAAGTATTCGACCACACCTAATTACAACACTCACTTGTGTCCATTCACCAAAATCAGTAAAATAGATCACTGTATATACATATATATCTATGAAATAAAAGAATAAAATAAAACAGTACATATATGTAGAAATGGTTTACATTTAGCTCCAAACATAATCTTAAAATTTATCTCTCCTCGATGTCGCTCGCCTCATAAATGTTCACAGTTGGTAATCCAATATTCGAGGTTCATAATCCACTATTCACAGTTCAAAATCCAATGTTCACAAATCACTTCTTTACTTACATCAATAATCTAAGTCTAACTCGTGATGGAGTAGACTTCCAATACACTATACATTCACTAAGTCCAGCAAACAACTTCCTTACATCTCCTCGATATCGCCAGCATGCAAACTCGGAAAGTGGTGATTCTCTCCTAGTCCGAGGCTCAATCGCCTCTTTCTACCTGTGGGGCGTCCCTGGTCACCCTCTGATCTTGGACCGATTCAGGGAAGTTCCCTGGTACTAAAACTATTCTACCCCGTTGCCTTGTGTTCAGACCAGCGGGTCCCGTGTCACTGGTCAGATTTATGGCCCCGCCTTGACCATCCGGCCTGTCCTGTCATTAGCCGGAGGGGGGGGGAAATTGTTGTTTTACGCCGTGTCAGCAGCTAAGGCTATATTACGGCAAGCAGCCAGCCCTGTAAACAGATGCCACGTGCAGAGAAAGAACAGCATGCCCGAGACGAGAAATGAACTCTGGGCAGCTGTATTGGTGACAGGCGCTAACCGTTGCGCCACCGGACCGCTCTGTCATTAGCCGGAGCGGTGGCAACTTGACCAGTTCACGGGTGGTGGTCTAAACTCAAACGAAACGTTGTTAAAAGTATGAAATACGTTTTCTACATCTTTCAGAGAAAGAGAGAGAAGGTATGCAAGCAGCTTCTGTCAGCGTGACGATAAACACTCTTAGCAGCTCATGTTCATTCACGCACTGGAACATGGCGCCGCAGTAAATACAACTCGCTAATACTAACGTTACCTGGGCTAACTGTGTATGAATTATCTGCTTCAGTTCGGCAACTTTCTCCGGAGGTAAAGCCATTCTGAGAGACTTCGATTCAAAGTATATAAAAAGCCGATTGAAAAACCCGTTTCTGTATCCCAGTAACGTTCCAGACGCTGTTTCCAATCATCCCGGGGAGATGCCTGCGCACACCGGAAGTGACTGTTCTTAAATAGTTCGTAATGAAAACATGCTCAAAATAGAAAACTTATTCAACAAAGGCTATGTTCTGTCAAATGCTTTGTTACTTCCTCGTGTTATAAACAAAAGTAGCTATGCAGTAACAAATTTTGAGACATTTGAAAACATTTTGATACTTTTTCTTATATCTACAGCTATCCGGAAATTATCTAAATCTTTAGAAAGTTTCTGTTTCTTTAAAACTCATTCCAAAAACTTGTTAGCTTAATCCGATTATTGCCTTCAACAGACTATGTAAACATTTCACAAGTTCGCACAATGGGAGGTTCAGAAAGCAAAGGATCCGATCATAAGGCTACGTTACACTTTCCTGAAGAAGAAAAGCCGCTGGTTATTCAGTTATTTTACAGAATTTCTCACGGGAAAAAATATTTTACCCGCGAAGAGTTCAGGGTACGACTTTGATACTAGAAAGTTGAAAGTTGATAGCTTAGGTAGCAAAATATTTCGGAGAAGTTACTGACAAATTGTCACACTTTACTATATAGCGATTGAGGTGCATATAATAATAGGCAGTTATTATAAACTGTTTATAAAGCATTAAGCTCCATAGCCGACAGACCACATAGCTAAAAGACTTGTAAGCGACAATTGATAATAGTATAAATCGAAAATCTAAACATTTAGATTTTGTTTTGACTCGGGTTACAGTATTTCGTGTCTTTACCAAAACAAAATTTGTTATACCTACTGAGTAAAGTTTGATCTTTATGTCAGGACTCAGACGACTACATTTTTATTTGATACCTCGACGATATTTTATATATATATGCTCTTTCAAGCATTTCAGTGAAACCATTTGATTGTCGACATGAGAATTCAGTAAACAAGACAAAATTCCTTGCTTGTAGTAAAGAGCCACGTAAATTTTATATTTGACCTAGCTTATTTAATGCAAGCACAGAGTAGCTAAGTGTTTCATTGTTCTTGGAACGATAATGTTAAAACTGCAATTATTAAATATTTGTTAGAGAATGTTAAGGTTTTGTGAAGTGGGTGCCTTTTGAGACATTTCTATATCTTGCTTTTATGTTGTGCTGGATTCTTTAAAATGCTTTCATTCATACCAGAATTAATGTCACATCATAGTATTGACAGGAAACATAAACAGAACTTACTCTTTGTAGAATACAAATTCCACTTAGTAAATAACATTGGAATTGACTTATTTTCCTTATAATTTTTTTTTAAGGCAAGTTTCGTAATGGGAGTCCAGTTGGTAACTAATGATGCGGTAATAATTCATGTGTCTTAGCATTTCAGTCATAGTGCCTTAGACCTCATTGTTGCTGATCGCCTCTTTGACTTCTTCCTGAGTGGTAAACATCATCAGCGAAGTGGCCATGCAGAAGGAGAAGTTGACCATCATCAATTTGTAAACCAGTTAGCCTTCATCCTGAAGGGAGGTGTACAAGAGCAGGCACACATGTTCTGTGCTCTGTGTTCACCTAGTCAACCTCAAATTTCTTCTGAAAGCCTGTTAGAAGTAAGTTAGCAAAAATTTGAGGCCTGTGAAATATCTTGGGTTTTTGACTGGCCGAAAACTCGATCTGACTTTTAAAACTATATTTTAAGAATGCATCAGTCCATATTTTTTTGTTTCAAAGCACGTTGGCCTTGGGGTCTTTTATAGGTATAGGACTTGTGCAGAAACTAAAATAACTTACATGTTCAAAAAACACATTTCTAGTAGTAAAATATGTTAAAAAAATTCTCTATTTAGCATAAATTTACTAGCATAAGTTAGGCATAATTATATACCCTACAGCTTGATTAAGAGTAAGGTTGAGGGAAAAATCGACTTTCTATGTATAATGAGTGATGTGAAATGAGAGACATGACTTTGTATCATTGTGTGTACGTGTATTTGTGTTTTCATTTCTTCTGTCTGCTGCAGTTTGTATGTAGCATGGTGCATAGCTATGAGAAGATTCTTGCTGCACATTGTCGAGAGTTCCAAAGCTGGATGCTTTCTCACTCCAATGACAATTGTAGGGGTTTGGCATTGTACATGATTGAAGACATCTTTTATGCTGGTGTGTATGCAAACTTGTGCATGAGTTTCTACGTGCATAAATATGAGTGAGAGAAAAAGCAAGTGATTGAGAGACTTACATTTTTAGCAGCATTTTTAAATGAATTAATCTTTCTCTTGATTACTTTTCTTCTTTGTATTTAAATATGGTTTACATAGGGTCAACTCACAGCTGATTTAAGGCTCTTTTTTTGAGTTTGTGTGTGTGTGTGGGGGGGGCAACATATGTTTGTACAGATATTTACCATTCTAATGCATATTTTCCTTTGAATGTATCGTCCAGGGGATCCCAAAGACAAGGGATTTCATCAAGTTTCGGTCCCCATGCAACAGACATTTTCAGTGGAGGACATAGAGGCATGGTTGAACAAAAGTTCCATTTTCCAGCAACTCTTTACAGGAATATTTCGAAGTTGCTTCCCATTAGATGTGAGCACATTGCCCTTTGAAGTACACAAATGGGGTGCACTTGGAGTTTCACTTAGATTTGACAGTTATTTTGAGCTGGGCTGCATGGGCATTTTAGGTGTTAATGTGTAGTGCAAAACAAAGGAGACAATACTTATGCGGTCCACAAATATATAGGTAAAATATTCAACACTTGGGAAAAATTGTAGTCTGTTATTGTAAATATAACACTGGTCAACACTGATATTATTACTGACTTATAAAGGTCCTAATCTGTAGTATCTTAGTGTGCTGAACACAAATATGACATGAAAAATTGTTATTGGCTCTTGATTTGAAGATATTTGATATAGTTCATTTTCTGTTTCACCATGTGAATTTATCCAGTAGGACTGTAACAACATCCTAAATGAGCCTAGAATGATGTAATATTGCATCCAGAGTTTATTGCATCATTTTTTGATGTAATATAGTACTGCTGCCAAGTGCCTGCTAAAGTAAGCTGACATCATCAATGTACTATATGTAGCCCAATCATAAAGGATAAGCATTTTAAATATTTCAGACTTTGTGGGATACAGTTTAAACTACTGTTGCATAAAACTGTTATTATTTTATCCATTTAGTTACAATGCACAATACTAATGCCTGGAAAGTGTGTTAATACTGTGGACAATTTTTCCTGTATTTGTGAGGAAGGGACATTTGCCAACAAGAAGAAAAGTATCATTTTTCAAGTGAAGAAGTCATATCATCTTTACTTTGGATGCAAGATTGGCGACCAAGACAAGCCTTGGGTCCTGCGTTTATGCTGTGCTACATGTGACACACAAGCTTTCACAGTGGTTGAATGGCAAAAGATCGTCAATGCCATTTGCAGTCCCCATGGTGTGGAGAGAGCCCAGCAACCACACAAATGACTGCTACTTCAGCTTGGTTCTCCTCTTTCCAGTGGGATAACGAAGCAAAGACCAGTTTCACATGGTGAGGGACTTCCTATTCCAGAATCTCCAGCAGAATATTCTCTTGATTCAGCAGATTTCAAGGGTGAGCCTACCTGTTCTTCTGCTGGTCAGTCAGCATGCAGTGAACCAGATTTTCACTGTGGTGCATCATCAACCTCACACAGAATAACACAGAAAGAACTAAATAACCTGGTTTATGATTTGGACTTCCTAGAACAAGGCAGAATTGCTACATTCAAGACTCCAACAGTGGGATCTTCTAGAAGAAGATTGATGAAGAACTTTGTAAAATCCATGGACTGGACTTCGCCAGCTTTCTGATACTTGCATGAAAAATTCCCTCAACTCAGCGAGGCAAAGATTAAAGAGAGAGTTTTTGTGGGTCCTCAGATTCAAGAACTCTTCAAAGATGACTGGTTCATCAACTTGCCGCAGGGTGGTGCGAAACAAGCAGGGAATGCTTTTTGCCTAGTGTCGACAATGTTTTTCAGGAATATTAGGGCAGAAAACTACAAGGAACTTGTAGAAGACAGGCTGATGCAGTATCAGACACTTGGCTGCAATATGTCTCTAAACATCCACTTCCTTCATTCCCATGTGGATTTCTTTTCTGACAACTGAGGTTTGGTTAGTGATGAACATGGTGAATGTTTTTATCAAGGTATATCAACAATGGAAAATAGATAGCAGGAGAAATTGTCTACTACCATGCTGGGTGATTGCTGCTGAATGCTCTCCAGAGATGCTCTCAAACAGCTGTACAACAGGCAGGCAAAGAAATCTAAGTCTAGGACTTGGTTGTTTACAAGTATTAACCAGAGGTCAATTACTATTTAGCATGCATTTTGTGATGTACACATGTACACAATAATTATTGCAGATTACAAAAAATCTAGAGCCAATTTTGCATTTTGATTATCATATTTGTGTTGAGCATATAAAATTTGATAAGAAATACACGTTTAAATGTTGTAATGACTATGTAAAAGACTGTACATGCACGTGTGAGTGTGCAAGAGAGAAGGGTGGAAGATGGAGGGTTTTGAATCCTTTCATGTTTGTATAATAATTTTTGTATGTAGTATGTACATTGATATGGAGGCAAGCATGTTTGTTGGTACAACTGTGTTAATTGTGATTTTCTGTTGAACTCAGGAAACTCATGCAGCTGAAGTTGTCCAGTTCTACCCACGTATCCCGCAAGTGCGTGACACCAATTGGTCTGCTGTCAGCACAATCTTAAATCTGTCTTCTGTGCTTTTTCTCAATGCCTGCCTTCCCTCAGTCTTGCAAGGAGAGTGGCGACTTATTTTTTCCAGCTCCCATTTTGGCAGTAGCTTTTCTTTGCTACTGAAGCATCTGCTTGGCAAAGGACTCACTCTGCTGGTTATTAAAGATCGAGATGGCTTTGTATTTGGTGGTTTTGCTAGCCAACCATGGAATCTTGACCCTAAATTTTATGGTAAGGACTTTTTTTTTTAACCAAGCACATTTATTGTATTTATGACTTGTTTTGTGACAGTCATTTGGACATGATTGTGAATTCAAATATGACATTATCTGATCTGTAGGCTTTCAGGTTTAATAACCTGTATGTGAAACTGTTTTGCACTTTCAGTTGACTATGTGGCTGTTTATCTGGTGTGGTGTTCAGTAATTTTAGCCTTTTCTGAATGGACGTGAAACTATCTGTGATTTATAATATTTTATACCATATAATAAGCATAATGAACCAAAAAGTATTTCAGTGTGTAGAATTTGTGTATAATATTTCTGTTGAAGTATATTGGAGGATTCTATATGGATTATAGTTTTTTACAATTTCCTACGCTATTTTATTAATAATCATCATCATATATTATTGAACTTTTACATGACAGCAGAAGAGTGTAAAGACTGTATCTTTAAGATCACTTTTAAAGCTTTTTACAACTTATTAATATAGAAATCTTTTTAAATTAATATTTTGAAGATAATTTGGTTCTCAATGCAGCTATTTACTTACACATTTTTTTCCATTTGTTTTTACAAGAAACCCGGTAATATATGGAATTACAATATTTTATTTCACAGTAGAATTTTTGATAGCCTTAGCTTTTTTAAACTTTTTGCCTCTTGAGTTTTTTCCCCGAGTTTTCGTGATGGAATTTAGTGTGAAAATGTAATGCAGCTACGTCCTTGTAAGCTACCATTTAAACACTAGATGTTTCTGACAGAAAATTACTAAAACTTTGAAGTGCATACTATTTTGATGAAAAGGAAAAAAGGCCATGCCTGTATCACTCCTTGGAGTTGTGAAAGCAATATTTTACATGTCATCCACAATAGTTCTTTGTAAAAGAGCAAACATTCTCAAAGATATTGAATTGTGTAAACTTTGTTCATTGGCTTAATTACAGATTTAAGTCTGTTTATTACAGTGAGTATTCGCATGTTCTTGCAGGTACAGACGAGAATTTCTTGTTTAGGCTGCATCCCAATTTTGGCATCTTTAGACCTACAGGATTGAACAAAAATTTTATGTATCTCAATATCAACACGCAAACGCTGCCCAATGGGCTGGTCAGTATTCACTGCTACTCGGCTTTCTTGGAGTTCGTCTTTTACTTCAGATTGCTTTGATTTTTGTGTAGACATGCATTCATGCTTATGTAAATGCTTAGGGGTTTGTGTTCAAGCTTTAAAGGAATAAATATCAATATATTGTTTATTTACAAAATGTAATAAGCTTTAAGTACAGTGGCATTTTATATCTTGAAGTTTTCTTGCAGCTGTTTGAACTTGGTTGCCTTAACATTTAATGCATTAGTGTTAAATTTTTTTTTAATTTCTGAGATTATACTATCTTGGACTTTTAATAAGGATCTCCTAGGTTTGGCCTGTCTTGCTTAATTGTTGAAGCGCATATGCATTTGTTCTCAGGATCAAGATTGATACATGAAAAACTTTATTAATGCAGTTATCAAAGTCTTATAAGAGTTGAAGGATAAGCATGTAGAAGGGACTTTTTTGTTATATAATGTTATTGCTGTATCTATTGTCATGCTTAATTATTAGCTGCTAGTAGCCCTGCTTCTTCTCTGCCTTCTTTTCACCATAATTGTTGCACAGTAATCAATGAATATACTAGTACTAGGGTTAGGGGACTTGTCTCAGAACAGGCAAAGTAACTCTTGTTGGCAAAATTTCTCCTCAGGATCCTTCAAAGTCGTGATATGATTGGTCATGATGTCACTACAATGGCCAGAATATCTAGCGGTTAATAGTTCTCGATGCAGATGATTCAGAAAATGACAGACTGGTCAGTGTTGTATACTTTGCAGTTCTCAACCTTCTGCAATATGCTTTTGTAATAAAATCTGCTTCTAAACAGGGAATGGGTGGTCAGCTGAACTACTTTGGCCTGTGGATAGACCAGTCTTTTGATAAAGGCTGCAGCAAAGCAGAACCACGCTGCACAACCTACGGTAGTCCTCAGCTTTCCAGTAAGCCAGACTTTCAAGTAGACACTGTGGAGGTGTGGCTGGTGGGTCCTGTGAAGAAAAAGGAAGAGGACGATGAAGATGAGGACATGACTGAAGAGGTAACATAGCCACCATCTGTTGTTTCTTGATAGAAACTTATTGAAAGGAGAAGTTATTCTTGTTTTCTCTTGTGAATTTTTGTCATAGTTGATTGTAGTCTTGATCAGCGACAACTTTTTTTTATTTGCATATTACTTTTATATTTTCCTTGTTCCTTGTGTTAGCTTTCGTTGTTAAGAGTGTTGTTATTGTATAACCTGGGGTCTTCTTTTCCAGCCTTTTAACATGTTATTACCTTCTTTTGCCATGATAGCTTTAGTTGCTTGCACATCATCAGATTTAAATAACCTACCGACCTTGTAGTTTTGAAAATCTACATTGAACAACTAAAATGGAGACAAACATAATGGACATTCATTTAGAAAGACCATTTCTTCAATTATAAGATAGTTTTTTTGAAGGAAAAAAGGTGAAAGAAGGCAAGTAACTTAAAGCAAGTCACTTGAAGAATCCATTTACCTTCTGCCATTTTTTATGGCGAATTTTTTTTTCTTGGGCAGGAAAAGCAAATGAGAGGTAAAAGTGTTTTGGACAGAGAACTCGAGTCCAAAGCAATGCTTGAGCTGATGGGGAGACCCCAGGTCAGTGAGGGAATCAGAGAAGAGGACACAACACAAGATGGTCCAGAAGCCAGCAAAGTGATCTCTCTTTTTTGACCATGTGCTTTTCTAACTGAACACTAAAGACAGTTTTTCTTAATCTTGTTTAAGGAAACAAAATAGCATTAATCTCTTCACTGGGAAATGTTGAAAATTCCCTGGCATTTTTTATTGTGTTTTTATTTTTCCAGAACATATCTTGCCACAGCAAAAGATTGTAGCCGACTTGTGCTACTAGGCATGCAGTGCAATCAGTCCTGTGGACAATGCACCATGCGTTGTGATGCATCTCACCAACTTGGTGGATTGCCATTCTTTTGCTCAGTCTCTCACTGTGCTGGATAAGATGTGTGGAATGTGTGGGTGCTTGTTGGAGTCCTAGAAGTAGGCGTTATCTGTGCAAACATGAAAGTAGTGTCATTTCTCAGGCTGTTTGTGCTGTCTTCCTTGGCCTTGCTATGGATACTTCAACTCGATGAGTTTTGAAGGTCACATTCTGTTGTGCAAATAATATTGCGCAGATCAGGAGAATGGTTGAGTCATTTAATCAAGAATATAATAAACCATTTCAGTCTGATTGGGCCAGGGGCGTGAAGGTTTCATGGAGTCCATGGAGATATTCATAGTCCTCTGTGGTAATGTTGATAGAGGTAGAGACAGTTCCCATGGTTGTGTTCTTAATTAACAATACAGGGCATGCAAAATTTTTGATGGTGAAGAGTATGGCAACACCAGGACAAAGAAGAAGAATGTGCTGACAATGTAAAATTTAGATTAAAACACGAAGAATAAAAGGTAGAGAAGGAAAAAAACTATGGCCTGCAGTGGTTCTCAAAGTATTTTGGACTGCAGACCTTATTTACTAAAGTAAAAAATACAGCGGATCACCAAGGCCTTAAATTGCTCTGTACTGTGAATTTCAAATTTAAATTGCCGCATTTGTTTCGTTACAATTGAAAACTAAATGTACTTTTGAGACACTAGTATAGTAATAAGTTTACATAAAATTACATACTTTGCAAAGTACACATAAAAATAAAAAAATAAGGAAGTGCACTGCATTACTAAGGGTAACAGATGATGCGGTAACTGTTGCAATGCTTGGGCTGTGACATAAAGACTTAGTTGATAAGCGAGCATTTTATGTGAACGAGCAGTTGGGCATCAATAAAATTAATACTGGTGTGAAATCAGTACTGGATAGGGTAAAGGTAGTTGTGTCAAAGGAGAGTAAAGCCACTTGTTTTGGGGCCAGTTTTTCTGAGGGCGGTGCCCATCTCCCCATTCTCACTGCCTTATCTTGCCCAATCCTTCGCAGACTCAGGTACCCAGTCTACAGTGGGTCAACCAGGAGAAATGTGCTGCACCGCACGGGTAAAAAGCGGGCTGGATGTGTGCTTCTGGGTTCAGGTGCTGCTGCTCTGTCCGCTAGGCTATAGACTCCCCATTTATCATTGTTAATAATAAGGATATATATATCATGCTTTCTTGATTTCCTCAGAGCGCTTTATATAATATACAGACTTAATCACCAAAAGTCATGCACTAATATTCATTTATAACAGACATGCTCACTTCTAAACCAGGCGCCCATTCATATACAAATTATAGACACGTGTTGTGCATGCTCATGGTCAGGACAGGGTCACAGTGAAGTCACCATTCTGAATTGAAGGTCATAAGAATTCTGTAAGGACTTACAGGCCAAAATAAAGGAATTTTTAAGTACACTTTTAAATGGTTGCCTGTAAACAGCAAATATGAAAGGATAGAAATGGGTGAACAGTAATTAAATGTGTGATTATCTTATGTTTTATTCATTGTAATAGAATGAACAGAATGTAAAGCGACAGAAGGAAACATGAGTTTTCTGGCAGGAGCATAATGAGTGAAGAGTTCAGAGAAGTTGCCACTGATAAAGCTTTAACAAATAAACTACAGCTTATTATCAAGATATACTTGGTCCGTTCAGAGTGCGAAAGAGATATTGCAATGCAGCCAAAAAACTCATTTTTGTTAAGTCAACTGTTGGTTGTGAGTGCATGAAGATAAACAGCTATATGTTATTCTTTGTTGTTATTTATTAGTGCCATTGTTTTTGTATTATCTCACTATTCCCAGAATAACATAGCTGATCACTGAAACATGAAGTAGGTAGAAAGATGTTAAAGTAGCTGCAGCACCTCCTACCTGTGCAATTTTTGATGTGAATATAGAGATGAGGCTAGGTCAAGGCATACATTCCATTGTGGTTGTTCTGATGAATATTGTTGTGCACGTAGTATTTTCATTTATGTAGACATATTTACTGGGTAGGAAAAGAAAGGGCTGTATTTGATTTTTATTCAAAGTATTAGTTTTTTAATATATAGCTTTCAGTGGTTTGCTTTCCCGTGTTATCTCTGTGGAGGAAACATGGGAAATGATAGGCGCTTACTGACTGACACTGACAGAAGCTGAAGATATTTGCTGCTGGAATATAACCAGAGATGATTAGGCTCTTTAGACTGCTGCTGCTGCTGCTGGAAGTCGAGAAACTGTTTCTGCAGATTGCACATGTGGCAATAACTCAGTACATCCATGTGTTTGGAAAAATGCATTCTCCTTACAAGTTTGTTGAAATTTTATCTGCACATGTATATGTCACACTATGAACAAGTTTTCTTATCCAAAATTACCTGTTTGACTCAGTTTCCTTAGCAAGGCGACTGTAATATACCTGAAAAACTAAATTACTTTCCTGCCATATATACAGGTGGCAGCAGGAGGCTCTTGTACTTGACCAATGCCTTTTTTTTTCCTTAAGTTTTTGCCCTCTGCAAAGGTTAGTTTCAGGACTTCTTTTAGTCCCATGACATGCTAATCTCTAACCAATAAATTCAATGAAAAATTGTGAAAAGCAGGCCAGTTTGTCAAACTTCATGGGTTTAACTTTTATTTAAACTTTAAATAACTGAGTTTATTATCAACATAGCTGAGAACATAATGTAATTTTTTTATGTTGTTATTCATGAACATTTCAACAAATTCAAAACTTATATTTGCTCATTTATTGCTTTGAAAGCCATGACAAGAATTTTTTCTGTGACTTGACAATATATCATTAAGTCAGGATTAGCTAAATGTGACTGCTTTTGTAAGCTGCTGACTGGTCCTATTCCTTATCCCCACACCCACCCTTAAAAAAGGAGTCAGTCATTTTTGATGTATGTGCAATACAAAGATTCAGGCTGTTTTTCGTGGCATTAAGGTGGTCCAAGGGTGCAACAGATGAGTAGTTTTCACTCAGTGAGGATCTCTTGTACAGTGTTTAGATCTTGGAGATGTCGTTCATTCTCTTCATATGGCTCCTGTTTACAGAATTGGTTGCTTTGCAGTGATATTGCCTTAGTTACTGGCTGGGTGCTCAGCATTAATTCCCCTCCACCTCCCCACTCCTCCAGACTTTAAAGCATTATCTTTCACGAAAGTCTTGATAGTGCAGGAACGCAGGCTTGGAGGATGCAAGTGTAACATCTGCTGCCTGAGTGATATGACTATATGATTTGGTTCCGTTGTGATATTTACTTTAGAAGCTTGCTTTGATCGGATAGACCTTATAGCTTTTGCTTCTGCCAGCCAGATTCATTCAGACTCAGATGCAATGTTAATTTTCCTAAGTTTTAGAAACACCTCAAAGATGAAATTTCTGATTGTAAAATTGTTAAAGAATTAATGAAACATCACAACTGACTTAAGGAATGCATGATTGTACATCTCAGATGTAGATAGAGTATGTCGTCTCATAAAAAGGAGGTGCACAGGCGACAGTGAATAAATAAATGGCTGTGATGACGGAGAGTATAGAGCGTTAAGTCTTTGGGTGCTTGAGTTCACAAGATTTAGATCATTTCTACATGCCTGTGTTTGTGTCTGTGCGCTGCACTTGTGCTCAACGCATTATGTTCTTCAGTTTTTATTTTGTTCTGTTTGTTTCAAAATTTACTTTGTTACTAAATATTTGTATATGAAGATTTGCATTTACATTTTAAAAATTGTAAGTTCATTATATGAAGAGAGTAAATTCTGTATGATTATAAATGTTTGTTTCATTTTACACCAGCATTTTCAAATTATTTTAATTAGAAATAAAATTATTGTCTTTTTTCTGTTCCCAGTATATAACTAGAAGTCCTGTCTGGTTTTCATGTACTCCACCATATTATTTTGTTGATCTTTCTTGATTTTTGCACTTTTATTTCAATACCTTCAGACTGGAAAAGAGAGAATTAAGAACACTTGCAATTTCTTATTTCCTCCCTTATCCCATTTGCTGGAGGCAGCTTTTCAAAAGAACTTGCTCTTCTCCACTAAGAACAAACATCCACTTTTAGCCTCAGCATTAACTTGGTGACACTGCTTGGGTATGTAGGTCCAAGAGTTTAAAGAACAAAAGTCTATTTCAAAGCTTTTGTGTGTGAACCTGGATATCTGATAAATGTTCTCCATTTCATTCCCCAGACAGGAAATAAAAAGAGTGAAAGTGCTGTTAATGAACAAAGATGACTTGCTTCCTTGAGGCCTGCAGCATCAATATAATTGAGATGATGCTCTATTTCTGCCAACAGCACTTTGTGGCTTTAGGCATTTTCTAAAAATTACAAACCCAGGAAGAATTTTCAAGACTGCAACGAGATAATTAAAGTAATGGCGATTGGAAATTCAAGAATGAGTGAAGGCGATGTCAACATTTCTGTTCGGAGGGATGAAACGCAGGGAATTTCTTAGATGTAAAGGTTCAACATATAAAAATGCAAGTCCACACAAATTCAGAAGTAGAGATTATTCACATTTTTGGACCTCTCCATGCATAATTTGATTACAGCCTAGCCAAAATATAGTCTAACCATCCTACTGTCATCTGCAGAAAAGTCCACTGAGGTTCAACATTTTGTTGAAATGAGGCGACTTTTGCAACATCTGAGTGACTAACATGTTCTAAAGATGCAAATGCTGACACAGCAGTACACATAATTACTTGCGTTGCTACAGTAACCAGAAGAGGAGCTGAGGTCGTAATTTGTGAAGGTCACATTCTGTGTAAGGTGTTGTGTGCTAAACTTGAGAATGACAGGGAGCTGCATACTGACCAGTCCCAGCCTTTCATCCTTCATTGTGATGTGTGGAAGTGGCCTTGGGGCTGTACCAACATCGACAGGGAGAACTTAAGATAATTGCATACATCAGCAGGGGAGTCACGACAGGTCTCATAAACCTCTCTTCAATCTGCTCTATTCCATTCTAAATTCTGAAAAGTGGTGTCTGCCATCCAGAGAGAGGCGAAGCATCATCAGCAAAGGACTGACTTGAAATGGCATTATGCTAAAGTGACAGATATAAAAGGTTCCTTTTTTTTAAATTACACTTTGCTTAAATGCCATGAAACACTTTGAGTTGATGATCTCTCTTTTCCAGGTCAGTACAAGCCCCCTCCAACCCATTATGTTTATATAGAAGGGGGCTGCCCCAAAGCGGGTCCACTGGCGAGGTGTTGTTGCAGCCCTATGCTCCTCGAGGAGTAACGAGGACTTAACTAAAACTATACAATGTTTATAAAGCCAACACACACACCACGGCTTGTATAGGTGGATTGCTGTCTGTCTGCCAAGACCAATGCTTAGCCACTTGCGAAGTTCTCTGCTGTTAGTCAAGGTGAGCCTTAAAAATGGATGCAACTAAACCGGAAGCTTTCTACACACCTGCCTCATTTTAGTTGTTAACAGGGAAAAAATGTCTGCCACGTCCAATAATACAAGTTTGTGCACACATACAAGGGCAGCACTTTGGTGCTTCTTACCTTATTTTCATATGTTGTTCTACAGCAAAAACAGTGAAAGATGGCACTTTCCTATTCCATACCAAGGAGAAGCACTCAATAAACTAGTCTATGATCATGACTGAAAACAGTCTGTGAGGAGTACACATTATTTTTAAAATAAAGTTTCAATGTGTAGACACTAGCAGTTAGTGCTTAAAACATTTAGCGTTTAATTGTAGTCAGCCAATTCAAAAATTGCTGCAACATTATACCCTCGTCTCAGCATAAATGAATATAATACCAAAAGAATATACACCACAATACAGGTCTGGACAGGTGTCACCTGTTTGAAGGATTTATTGCAACAACCCTTACAATGAGAAGCAGACCTTTAAAGTCTGCTTGACAGTTACATGACAAAAGTGCCAGGCTGTCTTTTTTCAAATTTTAAGCAAATGTGGCTTTCAGCGTGGCCTTTTCTTCTGGGGGTGAGACAGATGGGGGCAGTGAAGAAGGGGAAACAAGTAACCAAGAGCTTGTAATACAGTACATAGATGTTCTTTACTGACAAGCACTACATCAACAAAATTATCAGAATATCACCAATGATCGTGAATAATTTGGATAAAAATCAGGTTTGCAAACTTCTTCATTTGCATCAAATGAGAAAGGTATTTTCCTGCAGCAGTTTATGTTTTCATCTTCTTCATTGTTTAATCCATTTTGTCTTAATTTCAATAGCTTTCCATTTTTTCCTAGTAACACATTAACAACCGCTTGATCAAAGAAACTGATCTTTTGCCATTCCCTACTCATGCCTCCCTCATTTTCACTTCACAGAAGCATATTTATCAATATTTTAAATAACAGAAAATAGGAATATAAATATATGAAGCACTGTACATTTTTCTTGGGGACAATGTCACAAGCAAAAAAAATTTCAGAAAAAATATATGCAACACCACATTTGAATGGACAAGGTGATCACTTTCTTTCAGCAAACTAAATGATGACAAATAAGTGCGTTTCTTTGCTGAAAACCTGTTCATGGTTGATTACAAAATGTACAAACAATCCCAACAGTGTAAAATGCAAGCAAACTGAATCTAAAGTGGATTAATGGCTTATCAAACAAGCCTTTATAATTTTTTGTTTGAAAACCATTTGACAGGTGTAAATGTAAATTGACACGAGTGAACAGCCATTTGTGTGCTTGTGGACACTTATAAATGGGAGACAAAAAACGTTAACGAATCAAAGACATAACTGTTAATGTGAAATCTAATCTACATCTAAGCTAATTAGTAAAATGGAACTTTTCCTACCCCACTACCTGAACTGGGGAAAACAGAAATGTCTCCAGTGAACGTTGAATAGTACAGAAGAGTGAAGACTACGCAGCAAGACCAAACCTCTATGTCTAGAAAGATCAAGCAAAACTTCTCTCTTGCAGAATAGCAAAGAAGGAACAAGTCAATATGGTGTTCTTCTTTCTGTCATGTTAGATCAAGTCAGCGAAAAAGTTTTCCAAAACATTTTATCAAGTTTTGACTGTATTTTACTCAACAAATCCCTTTTTTTGGATGTTAAGAGGTGGATTCCATAACTGATGTTAGCACTGTCTCGTAGAATAGCCTTGCTTTCCTAGACATTATAGTGGTCAATGACTTAGTGATGACAAATATGCTGTAGTCACCACTGGTAAGGTCTATGGATCACCGTTCCAAAAGTATACAGGATATTACTCTGCTCTCAATTCTTTATAAGATTAGATACATTTTACTATCCAGCACGTAAAGCCAAGTTATCTATTGAAGAAAACAGGATATTTGCTAAGACACTACAAGACATAGAACATTATAGACCTGCTTGTGACCCTTAAGCACGTGTAATAAAATAGAACTAATGTACACAAAGCAGCAGCACTAGCAGAAGAATAGTCTTTAACATCTTTACAGAGTGGTTCTAATGTACATAAGCAAGGCTGAAAGAAAACCTTAACATCTTTACAGAGGAGAACTAATGTACATGTAAACACAGAAGAGAGGATTTAATGTCTTTACAAATTACAAATTCTCCAATGATCACACATTGTTTTCTTCTAGACCCCTCATGCCATAAAATATAGAGGTGTTCTGGGTCACACAACCCACTGTCAAAAAGTGTCCACAAAATTCAAAGAGTGGAGACAATCCTGAATATTTGAATCTCGCAAGAAATTCACATTTTCATGACAGTATATTTCTTGACCTATCCTTTATAGTGGCTGCAGTGACAAATTTCTGCTGCAGTCACATCATTCCAGACTAGATTTGTACATCATCCTTCAGCTTTGTATGCACAAGCATTAGTAAAACCACCTTCATGTGGAATTTTTGTGCGAGCAGAAATTATACAAGTACCCACAGCCACCAACAATCAACATTTTCTTCTTCTAATGTACAGATCTCTGCCTTTTGACCAGTCCTCCCCTAACTGGATGACTACTGTTCATTGACAACCTCATTCCTATTACTTTCCCCATTTTTATTTTGCTACAAATGGCCACCTTTTGTTCTATTACTAAAGTTTGTGCCTTTTGGTTAAGCAGATGCTATGCAACCAGCAAAGATATATAAACAAATAAAAAATGTGTTGCCTTTATTGCAGTCAAGTCTATAATAAGCTCATTTGATCACAAGTGGACTGTTTATTTTTCTGGCCCCTGCTCACCTCTTTTCTAGCACAGTTTCCTGCCAGATGTCAGGTGGGTTCGTTTTTTGGTGATACTTTGAACAGCATGACACTAATAAACAGTGGATGGTGGCTTGAACAACTGAGGAAATGATTTAGAAACATTTTATTTTTAGCTTGGCTATTCAGTAACTATTACCTTAACAGTTTTTGATACTAGTAAAAAATGAACATACATGTGAAATGATACACTTCTATAACACATAAAAAACAACTTTTAATACTTCAGTATAAATTACTTAATGTAAATTTATGAATCGTATGCTATAATCCATATACTTATTTTGTATATTATTGCATACAGGTGTTGTCTAAATTTTACAGACATTTCATACAAATATTACATAAAAATTCTTCTGAGAAATAATCGAACACAAAAACTACATCTACATTTTGCCTCAGTTGCTCAGACAATTATCCACAGCACTTTTATGCTCTTCTATTCAAAATATCACAGAAAGTCAGGTGGAAAAACAAAGCAGAAAAGAGGCAATGAGCTTGTTGAAAGAGCATGTTTGCTCTCAAATGATAGGGTCACCAAAAGGATCTATTTGCTGCTCTAAAATAACAGGAATTCTAATCCATTTAGACCATTATCTGAACAGCTAGTATTGCTGCTTTATCTGCGCACCTAAGATGGCTTACCCTTTAAAGGATTCTGGCTAGGTCTTAACGGATGCACACTTCACCCAACAGAAACATTGCTAATTTCTCTGTTTTATTCTCCAAGATTGTGAATAGTCAATGGAAACTTTGTACAATAAGCTTTTGTAATCGACACCCCTGTTGTAGAGTAGAACAACCACCTCAAACACTTAACGATTAATAAACAGACATCAAAGAACAGATTTATGTAAAACATTAAAAGAGAATATGCAACTGTTTGTGTAAGAAGCAGGTTTCCCCAACATGCATCTGTTTATGTACTATATTGTAATCATGTCTCGAAACAAGCAACAGCTCAAAAACAGCCACCACGTCTCTTCTGCATGGCAACAAACAAAATCTCAAAATGATCAACTGCTCACAGACAACAATAAACAAATGTAGAAACAACTGCTCACAGACACCAGCAGTGGGCCCTCCTGGCGCTCTATCATTAGGAAGATGGGGATAATTCAAAACTAGACAAGCTATTCACAAAGCACCAAAAGGATAAAACAGCCGCACACTCACACTTGCTACACACACGCAGGCATCACAAGACTGTGTAAAAACATGCTGATGTACTCTACAGTATTTAGGACTCTGTGAGTTTCAGTTTGTATGTTAGCAAATAATTTATGCATTTGCAAATATAAAAAAGTATAAAGTGATTTGTAAGACTAGGGACTACTACTATTGAGATCTCTATGGCGACCTGGAGAGTGCTCTTATCACTGCCCCCGGATTCTTCGCAGCTTGTTTCTCCACATTTTGGCAGTCTATTGTATGTTTTCGAACTCACAGGCTGTGCAGCACTGGACAAATGAGTTTAACCAGTCTAACACAACATGGAACTTAAGCAAAGAAGCTGGATACCCAAGTTTCACTCTCTAATGTAGTCAGTCCCCATATTGTATTTTGTTAATGCACAACAGCAGCAGCTTTTTGACAAGGGGCAGCAAGCAAAGGTCGGTAGCCATTACAGTGAATGCCCAGACCCTGTGTGTTAAGCTGACTCGAGTAATGTGAGTCACAATCCATTTGTGCACTATTTATTACAGCCAATGCCCGAAGCCAGTGTTGCCAAAAAAAAAAAAGCTAAAAGCTAAACTGTGATAATTCATGCTCTAGTATGTTGATATTTAGGTGAGCTGTTTAGTTCACACCCAACCTTAACCCCATTAATTGACAAGACTGCTGAAAACCTAATGAAGCATTACATTCTTACGTAGACAGAAAAGGCAATAATATACAAAATGAATTAAACCTTTGATAAAGTACACGGTAGCTGATGGAGATAAACACTGTAACATTTGACATAATTGACAGACTACAGTAAAGCCATCAAATTTATGGTTCTCAAACTGTGGAATATGATGGACAACCCCAAAAATGTACCAGTCCACACAAGCATAATATATGTATTTCTTCCCTTAACTAATTTATATTACGTTTTTTTTAAAGCACACATCTAGACTCCAAGATGCAGTACAGCTTTATCATCATCTAAACAAGTGGACACATCTGAAGAATGGTTGCTGATGAGCCAAATCACAGGACCAACCAATGAAAACGTAAAATACAAAACCAGAAAATAACTCTTCCACAGAAGACTTACAAATCACATAATGTCTAAGAGACCTATCACTTTTTAAGAGTAAGTTGTGCTATCCAGGTGTTCATCAAGGAATGCTGCTCTGGCCATCCCTCTTGTATAAAAGTGAAGTATAAGACAAATCATTTGCTTTAAATATTAATTTTTTTTGCTGAACTGTATGGTTTGTTTTAAGATATCTGAGCATGTTTCTAGAAAGATGCTTCTTTTTCTTAAGCTATAACTAACAGAAGATAAAAGTACATTTTTACATGAATGTTTCTAGGGAAAAATCTTGCCCGCATTGTCTTGAGCCAGGCCTGTTTGATATCCTATCAAGCATAGCTATCAGTGGCAGTATGTGTCACAGTGTAATGCATATTCTATAATTCTTGGCAGCAGGTGTAGCAACCTCAAGCCAATAACCTAACCCTTGACAGCAGCTCACCAGGATGCACATGTTCCTCTATGCCTCTGAAGCAGAAGTCAGATATCTTTGCGAGTTATCAGTTCCTGTACTGCTGCTGTCTAGCACCACGCTCATCCTCGGCACACAGCTGGCCCCTCTGTTTGACTTCAGAAGTAGACTAAACGCTGAAAGCTAATCAGCAAGACCAGCCCAAACTGATGTGCAAACAGAGATGAAGATGACGATGATGACAAAAGACGAAACTGACGAAAATGGCAGCCGGACAAGCCACAAGCAGAGGCCCATGGAAGCCACAGCTGACAATAAGAATCACAAGACAAACAGTTCAGGAGCCGGAAGCACCAGTATCATTGGAGTTTGTCTCAGAAACAGTCTTCTTGCCACGTGTCATTCGCTCCAGTTCTGCTGCGGCATCTCGTGTCACTGCTGCTTTGTCTGAAATAGAATGCAAATGGGTAAAGGATACCATGTTCTTTGCCAAAGACCCAGGATAATTATGTAATATAAAAAAACCTCTCACTTCAAACAAGTCTGCCCATTCACAGTGAAACTCCTGGGCTCTGGTAATCAAGAACTTAAGTTGAAATAGCCACAAGAAAAAAAAATACCCCCACCAAGCAATTTTTTAGAGTAAAACATGCTATTCTCAGACTACAAGACATTTGTTTGCATTAGGATTAATTAAAAATGCAGTAAATTAAAGATATAAGGTAGGAAAACTTTTATAATTTTTAAAAAGCTTCAGTGATTTATTTAATATATTTTCTGTTTTCTAGGTGTCTTGATAAACATTTCACCTTCTTGGGACAAAAACCTCTTATATGAGGTGTCAAGAAGATAAATGTCCTCAGAATGGTGTGCATAAAACAGTGTAAATACTGACTATCCAAACTCCTTGTGTGTCACACTAAGGTATGCTCCAATTTTTCTGCAGACAGGGGAAAAAACTGACCTTTTCCTGCTACTGCAGCTCCCGTCTTTTTGTTCAGCAGGCTGTTAAAAAAATTGGCTAGCATTCCCTCTGTGGCTGCCCCAGGTGGTGCCCCTTTAGAATCCTACAAGACAGCATGCAACATTACAATGGCTATAAAAGCAGCAGATATCTGCAACACTGAGTCATGGCCATGCAGAAATTCCCATCATTAAGGTAAACTTTCCACCTAATTTCATAGCTACATAGCTATTTTCTAAAGTCATCTGACGTTCTCATCTTATAATACATGCACACAACCCAAACATTATGGCAAGCTATATTAAAGTTCAAACACTATCTCATAACCCAGTTATTCAATTTTAGTTATTTTATTTCATAGCGCAGCCCAAACAAAATGGCAAGCTACAGTAAGTTCAGATACTGATTATAGATATCATGAAAGTATTTAGGATGTGGGATTAATTTTTAAAAAAACTCTACAAGTCAATCACAATAAAGGAGCATATTGATCTGCCTTAAACAGAAAACATTAGTCTGCAAAACAACAACAAAAAAAGGTACTAATTATAAAATTATAAGTTGAACAATATTCATGTCAGATCGCCTCAACAACTACAACAGGCAGTGACAACTGGCAGTCCATTTTTAAACAAACTGACATGAAGTAAAACTTTTCAAATATGTATAGCGTATACAATACTGTGCATGTACACATGCATGTACACGTACACATTCATGCAGACAGAAACTAACACCTTCAAACACAAACAGCAATATTAAGCCTCAAATACTTGAAATACATCTGGCACCCTATGAATGCATTCACAAATGCATAATACTATTCTACATAAACTGTAGATGGAAAACAATCCCGTCAGGTCCTCATAATGTATGATGAAAAGTCTAATTTATAACATTTGCTTTGCCAACAGAATAAAATTTTGTGGGAAGATGGTCTAGATAGTTTTTAGTTATGACTATTTTCACAAAAAAAGAGACTATTTTCTCTGTCACAGCTCAGCCTGAAGGTAGTGTAATCAAAATATGATGCAAAAGAACCTTTCCTGCTACTTCTCAATACAATATATTGCACACAGGTCTTTAAAAAAAGACCCAATGCCTTCCCAAATTTTTCTTATAATTCATAACTTCCTTAAAAACCAAATCTAATCTAATACTAATACTTGGCTTCTAAGTTGAAGTTAGGAGACCTGTATAGTGCATTAAATATCTAATACAAGTTCAGGAAACCTATAGAGCACACTTGAGCCCATGAATTAGTTCGTCACTGGGGAGTATTAGAATGTCATTTGAAAAAGGTGAGTCTTAAGTTGTCACTGGGAACCACTACTGTTCACTAAACTGAAAAAGGGGATTTTTGAACAAATATTTCAAATGACAAGCCATTTTATTCCCTTTTGTCTGCACCAGAATTAAGTGTGTTACATTCAAATAATTTCTGGGTAACTTTTAAACATTTTACAGATTATGATTTCACATGTATTTCACAGTTAAGATTTGTATTTATAGAGATATTTAGTTTGAAAGTGAACGAATGTCCAGTTTATAATCATACAGCACCACTGAGCTCAGTGATCATCAACAACCTGCACCACAACGTGCCAAGATCATGCGACAGTATTACAACAGTATTACAGCAGATGCTTTTGGCTAGTCACAGCACAAGCACGATGATCCTGTTAAGAACATATCAAGAATACTAAGACAACTACAATATTTTCTGTTTAACTTGAACAGGTATCTTCCTGATATTAAGAACATATCAAGACACAATAATTTCTGCCTTATTTTAACACATCCTCCTGAATATAAGATGCCTGGTTTGGTGGGTGGAAAAAAGGACTTTCTTTCTTGACTAAGCTGCTAACATTATTTCAAAATAAGGTATATTTGCTCCAGGCAAAAGTGTACTG
Source organism: Pomacea canaliculata (assembly GCF_003073045.1). NCBI lineage: Eukaryota > Metazoa > Mollusca > Gastropoda > Architaenioglossa > Ampullariidae > Pomacea > Pomacea canaliculata. The sequence goes on from NC_037601.1 coordinate 1,702,696, forward strand.
GCAGCTTGAGAACAGTGATTAGTGAAGCTGGAAAAAAGCATGCGTACATGTTCTACTGCTACCTTTCCACGCATTGGTGATGTCTGAGCAGCTCCAGCACGCTCAGGAGTTCGTTGAGTAGGTGGACGAGCTGCACGAGGTGTTGCTGGTTCCTGCAATAAGAAAAGACAACCATAGAAACCTAAGCATTTCTATGCTGATTGTGTGCCCATGTGATTAGTGGTGCTATGTCAAATTTGATCATGTGATTCTGCCCAGCCCTAATCAGATTTTCTAAAAGACTGGCTGTGTATAAGCCTTTACAAGATAATTCACCTAGGAAAAGCAAAGAATTACTGAGTGGCTGGCTGACTGATTCTAAAGCATGCCATTTTAATCTAAAACGGTTTTCAAAGATAATGGACGTGTTTCATGAAACCCTTTTGCTGCAAATGATGAAAACAACAGTAATAATAATAGTAAACATGATAATAGTAAGATGAACTTGTATAATTGTTACCATCTGTGTGTGTGGACAGTCCAGCACAAAAAAAAATGCATTACTCAAATTGAATAAAGAAGTTCACAAAAAGGAAGCAAGTAGTAAGATTGCAGCAGAGTAGTCAATGATTATCTCAGCAGCCAAACATCTGTGTACTTGTGTGTGGAGGAGATGGGGTTGAATTTGTGGTGTGTGTATAGAGAGAGAGAGAGAGAGAGAATGCATGTGTGCCTGTACTTGCTTGATTGCATGCATGTGGATGTTGTACTGGTATTCTGACATGGAGGACAGTACTGAAACACTACTCACCCCAGGTTGACCAGCAGCTGGTTGCTTGGCAAGCTGTGTCTGCTGCTTCATTAGAAAGATTTGTTCATCTTCAGCAACCACCTCTGCATCACGTTGTACGGACTTCAAGACAGAGAAAAGAAAATCATTGTATCCCTAATAAAATTTTGATAGTTAAATGATAGATGTTTATATTGTAGCAAAGAAAGCAATGTTCTGAACAGCTTCAAAGGTCAAGATTTCAGACTGCAAAAGAATCCTTTACTTAAAATTGGATCTAAAATGCAAATGAAAAAGCAGTACATGATCACTGCATTACTTCATCAAGTAACATCACAAAGCTGAGACACTATCTGCTTGAAGTAGTTATTGAAATGCTGTGCATTGCCTACATGAATTTCAAGACTGTAGCAGATAATTTTGAGTCCAACTACAAAAAGTAGAAATGCACCATTGAAACCATTGTTTTAAATGTTTTGCACTAACAAAAACAAGCAATATAATGTTTATGAGCAATTCAGTATGCTGTCCTATTAAGAATACAATAAAAGAGCAACACATTCCACGCATTTGTAGGGCGCCCTCATGGCCACACTCTCTTCACGAAGTCTTATGATGATCTTTGTTATGTAATCACACTGTCATAAAGTTCTCTTCTGATGATGATTTTTCTTGTTATATAATCACATTTTCAGACGTTTCTCCTGTTGTTGGTCTAAATTTATAACATGATCTGTCCTTGGAGAAACATATCACATTCATTACCACTAAGTGTTAACTACATCTACACCATCCCTACATCCTAAACCATCCCAAATCTTTTTGATTGCCAAGTGGCTCAAGTGAAAGAGCACAGAACCTGTGCTGTGAGGATTGCTGGTCATGACTTGTTTTCCACGGTTCTCTCTTTTTTCATAGGTACATTTCGACAGATTTTAAACGTATATAATCCTATTGGGTGGGGGTGTTGGCACTGTCACCTAAGGCAGAGTACTACCTTTTTTACTGTTTTCTATTGAGAGACTATTCATTGTACTTCGTGCAATTCTCCCAAAAAGAGAAGAAACCCTATTTTAAGATGCTTGTACTCACCTTTCTTAAGATAGGCTTAACTATTGTGTCCTCAAAGTTGTCATCAGGCTTGACAGAAGTCATATTTTCATACAGAATGCTTATTTTCTTCTCATTGTCCCAGCCGCTGGGTCTGTAACACCAACACCCCTGACCATTATTATATTCAAGATGCTGAAGTGAAAACATCAATAAAGCTTTTTTATTTTGCTTATCCGAAGAGTCTTAAGAAGTCAGCCCTACATTTTTAATGATGGTGATGCTGATCATGATCATGATGATAATAATGAGCATTTACAAGGGACCCAAATATGGCATCAAGGCATACTCACATGAGGAACAATCAACTAACAGAAAAGAGAACGAAAAGAATTATGAAAGAAGGGCATCTTGAGTGATGATCTACAAGCAGCACAGCTAAATGGAGAATAGCTAATGTTAATAGAATAAAAAATTGAAAGATGAGATTCTTAACCAGAGAATATACAATAACCAAGCAAAGAGCATCTGAGCTGCTTATGCCCAATAAGCCCCAAAGAACGGCCTTAAAATACACAAAAGGTCAATCTACATGTGCCTCTTCCCCTTCCCAGAAAGAAATAAACAAGACACCATCATTACAAACTAGTGAAAGCAGGGCATTTTCTCACATTTCAGCCACTTTAACCTTAATTTCATGGTGTATTCAAACATCACTAACTATAATGCTGTAGAAATAAATCACCTTATGCCAAATTTAATTAAATTTAACAGCATATAAGTAAACACTGCAGTAATGACAACATTTGTGGATGACCTTGCAATGGATAACAGACAGTATATGTAGGCAGTTATCAACTATACATTATATGATGAATTATAATTCTGAGAATATGGAAAACAAAGAGACAGCTTTCAAACCACACGCAGATGGGGTGGAACGAAAAATAGTATTTTAAAATTTGTCTATTTTTCATTTTAGACATCTAGCAGAATACATAAATTTAAGATTTCCTGCAGTATGAACACATAATCTCTTGCAAAGAAGTGTGTCTATCCATATTGTAGCTAGTAACGTTCTTTTCGGATGACTTGACATTTACTAACTAGCCACATAATTGCACGCTATATTTTCAGATTTTTAGGCCCATCCATGAAAATGTAAAAGCAGACCACTCTCCATCCCATTTTCTAGAAGCCACAGTTAGTTTAGTTAGTTTAGTAAGTTTAGTCCTTGTTGCTCCTTTGAGGAGCGTAAGGCCGCAACTACACCTCACCAACAGATTCGGTTTTGGGCAACCCCCTTCAGTTGGGCCTAGGTGGTTCCGATGTCCAAAGCCGCAGTTGTTTTTCCTTATTTAGTCATGCGAGGTACTTACACAAACACGGAGTCCCGCTCCACAACATAGGCTGATGTGCTGAAGGGGAATCCATATATCCTGTGGACTAGATAGCGATAAAGCAGTTCACAGTTTCGCTCATCTTTCACTGATGTGTAGAACAGAGCAGCTCCAACTGATGTTCGTCAAGAAAAATCAACTTTTATCATTGAGATTTTAGCTTTCAAAAGAGACAGCCAAGATCTGAAGCAACAATACATTATGTGGTGATGATGATGTGCTGAATACATATCCAATTGTTATAATTCCAGCAAGGGAAAAAAAGACAAATGCAGATAAACAGATTTCATACAGCATATTTGTGATGGCAAAGTATATTTTATACAACACATTTTTCATATCAAAATATGCTTCAGACAGCAACTGCAAGAGCTGACAAATTAACAACAATTGAATGTGAAAGTCAAGATACAAGCTACATCAAGAAATATTGCCAGTTTGAAGGCAGGCTCTGTATCCTGGCAGAAGTTACTGGGTGGTACCATAAAGTTATAGGACACAAGGTTTAAGTTTAGGTTGAGAGGTTAGGGTTAGTGTATCAACTGGGTGAAGCAGACAATGTGACATAGGATTTCATGATTTTATCTCCTGTTCCTCCATTTATGTCTAATCATAAATCATACACTGGAGTAATTGATTAAGCCCTCAGTTGCTGGCCCCATAAATTTGTTCTACAAACACACTGCTTTCTTAAATTAGTCCCCTCGGTCTCACTCATGCAAATAAAGCCACTGCAATCACTACACTCTGTATTAGCTGCATTACTAGGAACTACCTGTAAGATGAAACATTGTCTCTACATGCCTCTATCAATTTGCTCAAAATTATCAAAATATTGTCTCCAAACACTTTCCCCATATTCTACATCCACATCACTTATCTCAGAACATATCAAAAGGATACATTTCAAACAGAAACTTCCTAATATACTGCTGGATGAAGTCAAAGTGCTCTTCTCTAAAATCATGCTCCTTTTCCAAAGTTGAAACTGCATCACACTGAAAATGAGGTAGAGAAATGTTTGTATTTATTGTGTGTCGAATCCCCACCTCAGTCACATACAAAACCACAATGCAGCTGAAGGGCTAATATTTCTAAAGCAACAAATACCACCAGCACTGTCCAGCTATAAGTATCAACAGTGATTTAGAAAAGTCACTTAAACAATGGAAAAGTTATATGACAACAACAATTATGGACAGATGGTGCTCTCTGTAAGCACCGAAGAATGAGCAAGCATTTCTAAACTAATGTGCAACAATCAACATACTGAAGATTTTAAAATGATCTCTCAGTTGAGATCAGACAGACACTAACCTACGTGTTGTGTGTGCCAACTATTTCCATTCCTCTAGACACTTTTTCATACAATAGTAAGAACATGACCATGGTTGTCTTGTTCCAAAATTAACTAAACTGTACATGTGGAAAAATATCTCTTTTCTTTTCATTCCTATGGTAGTGGTACTAGCATTCATACAATACTGAAAATATGCATCATGTTATGCATGCACAGTGACACACTAACCTTTGTTAGAACTACAACTATTGGAATTCCTAAATTCTGAGTCAGTGTATTGGGGCTGAGGGGGAGTACAACTTTCTCCTCATCTGAGACAGGTGCAGAAGGGTGGAGGGGATTGGCATCCCCTCTTGGAGGTGCTGGCGAGCTGGTCTGAGATTCTTCTGGCTCCTGATAATCTTGGTAAAAGCGCACCACTGCACATAGAAAAAAAAAAGAGTAAAAGAAATATAAGCCAAACATCATCTCATATGCAAACAGAGCAGCAATTCAATTCATTTACATAAATGTTGCTTTAATTTAGGTCTAACTTTTTTTTTAAAAAAGAACAAGACTGGGGAGCTTTTGAAAAATACGAAGCTTCAACTTTTAAAACTTTATATCTTTTAAAAAATCATTTAAGAGGTACAAAAACACAAATATATATTCAATTTAATGAGTGGGAGGATGAATGATAACCAAAATAAACAGAACCCCGACACCAAAAGATCCACAACTCTATCAGACTAGGACCTACTTGCGTTACATATTACAAGCACCATCAATATCTGTAATGGCCTACAACACCTTAATCTTCAGCATCCGAACTTAGGAAATAGGGTTCTTCACAAGCACACTTTTTTAAATTCTGTAAAAATCAAAATTATACTAAATGAAATTTTAGGAAGACAAATACAACATAATGAAAGTACTGTCATCTAAAGCTGTGTAACACAACCCTAACCCTTGACACTACAAATGTACATGGCTGTTTGCTAGAGCCAATGGACTATCTAGGATATATTAGAATTACACAGGAAATTCAGATCAATACATAGACCTCTGTGAATGAGAATGTTTGTAGGCTTGTATCTCAAGAATGATAAGGACGTTTCTTTCAATATTAAAAAAAATAATTACCCTAATTGGGAATATTTTGGGGGTGTATTGGGACAGAGGGGTGTTAAATGGCCTGATATCATCTGCAAATCCTATTTATAAACAACTCACAAACATGATCATTTCAATCTTGGTACTCAAACTACTCTAGACTGTTGGCAAAACCCCACAAATAACACCCTCGTCCCCTCCCACATCCTCTCTTAGCCCTTAATGGGTCATGGTGGCATGTGATGACATTAACATCAATTTTATATCATTGAAGAATGAAGAAACAGTGTATAAAATTTATCATTACACTCTTGAAAAACACATTACAAGAGCCTGTAACAACAGTGTGACTAAATCTACTCACAGCTCTGTTCATACTCTCTCATCTGTTCTGGAGGGATGCGCAGTTTGTCTATGTGTTCCCGAAGCACTGTGAGCCACTTGTTGAGGGCCTCAGCAATGAACCAAGGCTGGGCCATAGAGGCCACCAGTAAGACCAGGGTGTCAGCAAAGTTCTCCTCTGTTAAAGCATACTTTAGAAGTCCTGTGTGAGACTGGTCCCCATCCAATACCCAGACATTGAGGCGAGCTTGCTCTGTAAACATTACAGAAAAAGTCTGTCTACCAAACACAGATGATGACTGCATAATGTGCCAGCTAGAAATTAAACAGTGTAATTGGGAATATGAAATGCATCTGTCAGTTATACAGGGGATCAACAAATTTCCATGAAGGAATTCAAGCAGGTTTTGTTAATTAAGTTACATATATCCAAATTTAAAATGAAGAAATTATAAGTACACTATAGTATTATAAAAATGGAAACAGTGATTAAAGTTCTTTATGATAAACCTTCAAATTATTTTGCTTTGTGACAGTGTCACATATGCATATACAGGCACTAAAAGACATGCATGAATCTGACACAGAATGACCAGGAAAAAAACCCAAAACAACCCATTACCATCACGGTATTCATCCCGGACATCAATATAGTAGTATTCTAGGCCAGCCCCTTTCTTGGGATCCTCCATACCCTGTAGTTTGGCAATCAGTGTTGTTTTTCCACACTCATTATCACCTGTTTCAATAAACAATCAAAAGTACATGGGGACTCAATATTCATTTAATAACAACAATGGATTGAAACTGAGCATTTACCTACGACAAAAAAGAATCAATATCCTTTGATAAAAAACACAACACTGTCCGAGCTGATAGACCGCACAGGACTTTTAAAGCAGAACAGGCACAAATTAAACAAGAGCATTGTGGTAGGTTTAGAATTCCTAGAACCACATGTTATCTGCACTCATTTATTCCTGCTGCTATTTAGATACATAACCAACTCACGCACTGGACACTTTTAGCGAGCCTCTGTAGGTCAGTGTTGACAAAATAACCATAATTATTTTTATAACAATTGCATTATAAAATCTTTGACAGACTATCACATGTATTAATAATAATAGCAAGCCCCCTGTTGGATCACCACCTTGCCGCGGTCGGGGGGCTTGCGTGTCTCGATGACCCTAAGAGCTATGCCGACAGGAGCATCGGCTCCTAGCAGGGTCACCCAAGTCGGACAGGTCGAAGGGTAGAGACCAGACAAAGAGGGTCCATGAGTGCTGAAGTCGGAGGTGGTGGGCCGCAAGGCGCACCTCTGAAATAACCACACCACCACGCAACACAGCCTTATGCCACTTGGAGAAGTACTAGGGCGTGTGCAGCACGCAGCTGTGCTGGGGGCTGGAAGATCACGTGAATGAAGTCATTTCAATGGTCGGAATGCATATGAATGAGGTCACACAAACTTTTGACCTGAGGAAGAAAAGAATTAGGAAAAATAGGAGGAAAAAGTTTTTTTCTAGTGAAGTAAAACAGAAGTTAATTCTGTGATACTATTGACACGCGATAGCACCACCCTCGCAAGTACCTGATAGGGCGTAAAACAGTGCTACACCTCGTGTGGCTGAAGCGTGCAGGAGTGGAGGGACTGTTACAAAAATCTGCTGTGCGCAAAAAGGAAAAAAATTTCCTGTGAAAAAACCATTACTGAGACAGTGTTGCCAAGCTGGCATATTCAGTCCAGTGAGCTAGAAGGTGTTCGAACCTAGGGAGTGAGTGTGCGGCATGAGAAGGACCTCTTATGTGGTGTATTTGTGGGAAAAGTGTTGTCCCCTTAGATATTACTTGAGTGACGTGATATTTTCTTATTTCTTATTGGATTAGACAGCGAATTTTAACGCATCTGTTGGGATGCATCATGGAAACAATATGTGCAAGGTGAGGCGCAACCGATGGGATGTGAGTGTGCGGGGGGGATCGTGGGGGGTAATTGGTGTGTTTACGCCGTGGATCAGCAGCTAAGCTATATTACGGCAAGCAAGCCGCCAAATCCCGGGACTGTAAACAGGGGTCCACTGCAGTTCGAAGGAAAGCTATCAGCTGATGCCTGAGACAGGTGAGCGCGAAAGGAGACAATTAACTTGTTTGGTGTAGAAACCACATTAAAGACTTGTCATTACAAGACTGAATGGATCTATGAGCTTGTGTTTGGAGATTCCTTATTTTGAGGCTGAGTGTTGAATTACCCTTGGTACGGCATACGACTCCCCATTTTCCATTAGTATCTTAGTTTCTGTTAAAAGTAAAGTAATTATTCTTGTTTATTGTTGGCAGATACATAGTTCAAAAGAGCACATGGACGTATCGAACTTCGGCCGGCAATTTATTTGGTGCGTGTTAGATAAATGCGAAATTTACGAACAAAACTAGCCAACTTAGCTAGATGCAAGCAGGCTGAGTTGTGTTAGGGATGTGAAAGACGGGATGCATATGGAATGCCATGCAGGTCCGATGGCCAGACGGTCGGGGGGTCGTGTATCGCACGGTAGCGCTGTTGTCTATCAAATTTCGCTTTGTTTGGTTTCGTGTTTCTCCCCACTACACTGACAGCAAAGCAGTATCGATGCAGAATGTTATGCAGGAGATAGCTACTCTCATTAGTTCTCAATATGCTAAGAATAAATTTCCTTGGTTTACTCAATGCCTCGCGACTGCATTTGAACTCGTAGTTGCAGGAACATAAGGGCGAAAGATATCATGGTAATAATTCCCCAACACATTTTTTTACAATTGTGTTGCAACGAGAACACCACTTTTTGAGTTAAATGTAGATAAAATTAAACAAAATATATGGCGGATCTGTACACGCAGACCTCGCGATCTAATATCCGCAAACGAAAATTTCCTTAGGAGAATCAAAGATTCGAAATACTGTTGCTCCATTTCTTCGAAATCTCGCGTTGCTCGACAATAATAAATTCATTGAAACTTCACGGTCCCTAGTGCCTGTTTCTTGGATTAACTTCATTCACGCCAGCCTCAAATGGGACTAGACCACTGAAAACATATTGTTAACCACGTGATGCCAGCAAGCATGCTCTAGCCTCTAGTGGCGTCGCGGACTAGCCGTCTTTGTTCCTACTGCTCTGCAAAAGACCCATGGCTTGGGGACTATATTCCGTGTGTGCTTGGATATGAAGTCTGTTCGGCTCCGCTATTGCTACTGTATGTTCAAGTCTCTCCGGCAGGTTTCGTGTGCGTCCACAGACACAGCTCCGAGCTCCCTAGAAATCCTATGCCATTGTCCATATTCTGTGCTCGAGTAATCTGGTTCAAGAAGGAGGGATTTAGCTTCTTGTTGAATCATGACACAGGATAGTCAGGAAAATGCTTGCATGCTTTCTTTCATACGACTGAACAATTGTAAGCGGGCAATACGTTATAAGTAGGTAATGTTAATACTCCTATGCCTCGATATGTAGAAGCGCAAGACGCACTGAAATTCTGTGTGCATCTGCAGTCCAGCTGCTCATAGAGCTGTTAATAGTATGTGTGTGTGTGTGCGTGCATGATGTTGCAAATAGACCTTCTACCAATGGAAATGGAGATGTGATAGTCCCGAAGCATTTCTCACATGATGTTCTCCAGGTAGGAACTGACTCTCAGGTCTCTAGGACCCCGCTTGACAGATGCCGAATTTTTCTGCGAAAAAGAAAGATACCTTAATTGGGGTGTCTCGAAAGTACATGAACTGGCTCACTCGAGCTGCTAGATGGTACATTATCGTTTGTTGACTTAAACAAGGTCTTCTTGGTTGTAGGATTTTGGCATCACTCAACAGGATGATCTAATATTCTAAATTAAATAAGAGCATTTCTATTCTGAGTGATCAAAGGAATTAATTTAGTGTAAAATTTTACAAAGCTGATTACCAAGACCAAAAGTGGACCTTATTTGGGTTGACAATTGGACGCAAACTGGAGCTGTACTCCTTCAATATACTCGCCTCAATGAAAAAGCAAGAGACCCACATCATTACAATGAATCATAATTCAGTTCATAACCTCTGTTCATTTTAACAGGAGTCTGTCACTACCAGAAGCAATGTCCTTAACCTAAGTAGCTGTTAAAAAGAGAAGGGGTGAGGGACATTAGAGGCAACCAGCTGACAGGGGTCTCCAGTCTTAGTCTGTCCTCTGTCTATACATTAAGTTTGGGTATCTTTTTAAATTTTGAAATTATTCAACTGAAATCTAGCTTTGTTTTCTTCTATGTATCCTAACAACAGGGATAAGAGTGTCTTTAGATAAGGTATAGAGGATCCTTCTAAAGCATCTCATCTCTGTTGTCTTTATTTTTTTAAAGTCAGCTACATCCAGATTTCAGGGAAGTGTGGATATGGTTAAAGAGAGTGATTTGTTCCTTTTAGCAAAAACAGTGTGTTTTTAGATGTGAGTAAAGATGCTGTAGGCACAATTACAGAGAGTGATTAGAGACCTGAATGTAGCAGAATATACAAAAGACTGCATAAATTCTAATAATACAGTCTACTGCAGATGTCACAGCTTTAATCCTTATCATTATTAAATTTAAACATAAACCGTAACTTAAAAATACTGAACAGTGCTTTCA